>NC_134854.1:19386666-19686666 GCF_049852395.1 Peromyscus maniculatus bairdii | reverse complement strand
GCCAAGGAAAGCTACAAGACTCCCCAGCAGTCATGTAGGTTAAGAAGCTACCTTGCTTCCACTGTCAAATGAAGTGTGTATGAAAATGCATACGGAAACCTGATACCGCAACTCAAGCGGGAGGGCAATGCAAGTTGCTCAAGGTTGAAGTGGGGAGAGGAGAGGGATGTGGGAGAGGATGGGTAGATTAACCCAAACTGAGGATGAATGCAGCCTTGTGGGAGAGGGGGCTTATGGGAAAGGGTGACATCTAAATTTCAACAAGATCTCATTTCCCAAAATAGACTAGAAAAAAAGTAGCAGGCAGACCAGCTCGGTTATCAGTTTAGTAGGACCCCGTGAGCAATGGTTAGCTGGGATACCAGTAATAAGTGTGCATTGGTTCTGAATATGCTGGTTAAATGTTTCTACAGAAACAGCCAACTTCAGAGTCTGAAATAAAATTACAGACTCATTGTACAGGAAGCCAGACATAAGGCAGGCGGTGATACCCACTAATCCTGTTCTTTTTTAAATTACATTTATTTATTATGTGAGTGCCATGGTGCATGTATGGACATACATATGGGATCAGCAGATAACTTGCAGGAGTTGGTTTTCTCCTTCTACTATGTAGATCAAATTCAGCTTTTCAGGCTTGGTAGTAAGTGTGTTTCTCTGCTGAGCCATCTCACCTGCCTCGAATCCTGTTTTTTCAAGCTTCTTTGAGTAGCTTCACCTCCAACCTAAAACTGCTTTCTAGCTGACTGAGGCAAGTAGGGCTCCACACTTGTGTATTTATATGCAGAGGGAGAGGCTGGCTTTGGGAGGCTATGTATGCGGCAGGTGTCTTCCTCACCAGAGCATCACAGCCCCTTTAGTTCACTGGCTCAACATTCTTTACATTTGCCCACCTCTTACTTAATCATTTCCAAGGGAGAATGAGTTCCCAGGACTGGCTGAAGATTCAGCAGAACCTGGCCTAGGAGTGGGATGTGTTCTCCCCTGGTCACATGTGAAAGAAGAATGGCCATCAAAAGAGGGAAACAGATTCCTAATGAAAAGGGGACGGCAATGGAGACTGAATAGTCAAGACTGGGATCAATGACATGGAGGGAAGAGCGCACAGAGTTTCCCAATAGGTGGGCTACTTCAGAAATCAAAACATTAGGCAGATCTTACAATCTGCCCTTCGATAGTTGGGTAGAAAAGGTGAGATAGGCAAGACTGGGTGGGTGAAATAGCAAGTTTGAGAAGGATAATCATGGCTTCTGTTTTCCCATTTCACCAAGTTAATTTGAGGATGCTCATCTGTCAATGCAAAAACAATCAAGTTAGTAGACAGAGTTTTAGGGACAGGCCATAACTGAAAACATCAGAAATCATAAATATATACGTTTTTAAAAGCAACTGATAGAGGATGAAATTAATAGAAATACAGAAAGGCAGACTAGATGCAAGCTAGGATTTAGAGGTAAGTGCTCAAGACACATTAAGTAGCTAGAAGATCCAAAAGCAATCTCCATTGTCACATGGCAGTGGACTGGGAGGCACTACAAATTGACAATATCCTACCTAAACAGTGGTTCTCAACCTTCCTAATGCTGCAACCCTTCAATACCGTTCTTCATGTTGTGGTGACTCCAACCATAAATGATTTTCACTGCTACCTCATAATTGTAACCTTGCTACTATTATGAATGGTAATATAAGTATGTGTGTTTCTGATGGTCTTAGGCAACCCCTGTGAAAGGGTCATTTGACCCCAAATGGAGTCATGACCCACAAGTTGAGGACCACTGGCCTAAACAGAGGGAGGGCTATATTGCTCCTCTTAACTTGAAAAGGGCAGGGTAGAAGCATATGGTATCCTTTTTGAATACAGTACAAATTGAGACATATAAAAAAATAAATCCAAAGATGAATTAGAGGGGAGTGGTTGCATGGCTCCTGGAGTGGATGCTGAGCCATGCAAGTGAGGCTCATCTGCTTGTGGGTGGAGGACACACAGGGGCATTTCCAACGGCTGCATTCTCCATGTGGTATTGGATAATGTGCTGAAGCACATGATCCTGGTTAAGGGGTAGATACACAAATTCAAGCCACCAGAGTAGGGCATCCTTAGGAGAATCCCAGGGTACCTGTCTCCTCAATATGGTATGAGTAGGCTCTGAAAAGGTTTCATTATATGATGCTAAACCTTAGCACCTTATATCCTGAGGAAAAGCACCTGGAAGGACAGTAAAAACAGTAACTAAGGCATCCGAACAAAGACACTCTAATAGGAAGCGTATTTCCTGGAGCCATACAGTTGTTGGGTGAAAATCAGAGGGCTGGAAGTGGGCCACCTCTCTGTGAGTTAGTTAATTGGCCATAAAAGCCCCAAGGACCTATAAACTGTCACCACTATTGCTAGTTGATGATTGCATGAGACTAGACAGTAAGACTACTGCAGGAACACTGCAGTCCATGGAGAAAGGAGGCTGGGACCGAGCTGGAAGCGCTCACCCTGGCCAGCACAGAAGCAGCTGGAGAAGTGCGTGTGCTGCCTGAACAGTACTGAAGTAACAGCCATGCCCACTGGTAACAGTAACACCACTTCTGAAAAAAAAAAAAAATACCAGCTCCATGTACAGGGCATTTACTCTGTCCGAATACTTTTCTTTATTCAACTCCATCATTTACCAGTCTCCAAGAGTCCTTTATGTACCAAATTAAATCTCCTCCTACTCAAACAGTAGGTATAGCAACAGTAATAATTTCCAGAAACTTTGTTGTGTGAAATGAATGCATGCGGTAGCTGACAATACATCCATGTTGCTGAAGTAACCCAGGCCCACTTTCCCAATTTTAACAGAGGTACCACTATTCTTAGAACTAGGAACAAATAGCCAATGGACTTTACCAATCACTAATAACATTATTATGACTCAGGAACTAAGTAAATTACAGCTATTTAAAATGATTAATATTTTAAAAACACAGGTTTTGAAAGTCCCCTAATAAATTTTAGTAAATGTTGCCTACACTATCAAAACACAGAAGACATTAAATTTTAATGTGATATAAAAGTAGCTTGTAAACTGGACCGATATTTCATTGATGTGACTCAAGAAAGGTGCTGAGTTAGAGAGCTGATGAAGCCCAACATCTGATTGTTTCAGCCTCAATTAATTTAAAAATCTTCACAATGTGGACTTTTATTGTCGATATAATAAGCTTCTTGAAAATCATGAATATAAAGGAATAGAGGCAAAAGATCAAGACATCTGAACCAAAAAGATTAGATCAAAACATTTATTTATTTATTTATTTTGTTATAAAAACAAAAATAAATCCAAGCAGGTAATGAAATAAACATAGTCTTTAAGTATCCCATCCTTGTTTTCCTGTCCTAGAATTTAGTACACAGTCCATGTTTAAGGTTCTTGAAACATTTCTGGATGCTATGACGTTTCCATCTTGTAACCATGCTTCTCTAGCTCAGCGCTGAAAAACACAGACAAATGGACAGCATTAGCATTCTTTGTGATAAATCAGAGAAACAGCTGTTTCTAAGACATAATAATAAAGAAAGCTGAGTCACTAACTTAGAACATTACCAAAGAGCTTTATTTTAGCCCCTAAAAAGAAACCATAAGGAAACTGGGTATCAGTTAATATAGTAATTAAAAAATTTGTTTTTCCCCAATTACATTTTATTTTCATTAATTTTCTCATATATGAACCTACTTACAGAATAAATGAGACTTTCTACTATCCTCCAAGAACCTTGCAAATACTATACTAATGCCCTACTTCTAATGTACATTTAAATACAGTTTAAATACTCTTAGATTTGTCTGTTTTATGTGTATGAATGTTTTGCCTGCATATGTGTGTGTGTGTCTCACCTGTGTGCCCACTGCTCACAGAAGTCAGAAGAGGGTGTCTAATGGTTGTGAGCCACCATGTGGGTGCTAGAAATTCCATCTGGATCCTCCTCAAGAGGAACAAGCATCTACCAGTGCACCATCTTCCCAAGCTTTCAATAGGAATGTCTGTGGTTTATTTGTTTATGTGGTGATATGGACTAAAATCAGTGCCCCACGCATGCAAGGTGAGCACACTACTATTCAGCTGTAGTTTTAGATACTTCAACAAAATTTTGAGATCTATAAAGTTCACATCAATATCAAAATTTTACCAATTATACAATCAGCCCAAGCATAACTGCTATATACAGGAAGGAAACTAGTTTCTGTTCAACAAATGATGCTGGGAAACTTGGGTGTTCACATGTAAAAATGAGTTACACCCACATTATATGCAAAAATTCATTCAAAATGCTCGACCTAAAAGAGCTAAGCTATACAATTCTTCCAGAAAGACACAGGAATAAATCTTCATTATCTTGAATTTGGTAATGAGTTCCTAAATCGGATACCAAAGTATATGTAACAAAAGAAAAAATAAACTTGACCACCAAAATTAAAAATTTTGCAAATGACATAACAAAGTAAAAAAGACAACCTAGCAGAGTATCTGACAAGGTTTTAATACCAAGAATATGCAAAGTAGTCTCACAATTCATCAACAAAAAGTCCAATTTAAAAATGGAGAGGATTTCAACAGACAGACTCCTCCTCCCTCAAAACGATACATATGGTGATGAAGCACACAAAAGCCATAGTCACCAGAGAATTAAAATGGAAGTTACAAGGAGACAGTGCTTCCAAGCCTTCACTTACAAGATGGCTGCATTTACAACAGAATAAACGAACAATATCATGCTTAACCACTGCTACTGGGACAACTTTTCAGTGACTATAGACAAGTCTGACAGGTCTTCAAAAAGTTAAAACAGAATTACCATACAACCTAGAAATGTCACTTCATGTTCCCTAAAACCTGAAAATAGGTACTCAAATACACACACATGCATGTTCATAGCTGCACACTATTCACAGCATATAAAAAGTAGAAATGTCCCCAAACTGACAAATAACATAAAATACAGTATATCCTATATTAGAGAATTATTGAGTTATGAAATAGAATAATGTATTTCTATATGCTGCCATATTTCTGAATTTGGGAAAGATTATGCTAAGTGGAAGAAGCTGGATACACAAGGACATATCTTGTAAAATAACATTTATATGAAATGTCCAGAATAGGCAAATTAATACTTTAATACAATTAAGTAGACTACTAAACTCTAATCTCTAAATTTGAGAATCACTAATTGAGTTCCCCAATTAGTTCTGATTTTAATTTCTGCCCAGTTACTCAATACTGGTTGAAAATAAATGTTAAGATTAAATTCATGAAAAATAGTAAATATGCTTCTATTTAACTACCCTTTTAGAAGGAACCAAAGGTGTATGCAATTTCCTGAAATATTCCTGTTTAGAAATCCAAAGGGTGAAGGTAATACATCTTATTTTACACAATGAAAGAATCATCTCAAAAGTTTTAAGAGAACAACCATCTATGTAAGCTGTACATTCCATGTTTAAAATAAAATAAGATTCTGGCTGAAAACCTACCGTAACTGATTGGAGAAGTCATCTTCTACATTGTCGTCATCCCAATTATCCTCCCAGACATGTGCATCTTCATCTTCATCTAAGCCAGCCCAGTCTACAAATGGAAACAGATGCCTAAGTATTTCTCATACATTATTTCCAAAGAGATAAAAACTTCAGCACCCTCACAACTCAAACAAAACAAAACAGCTAACACTTTACCTAAGAAAAACTGAAATCTTCCTCTACAAATCTCAAAGCTTTTGCTATCTTGTTCTCATTTCCTCCATAGACAACAGGGCAGCTGCACACAATAAACTCAAAGTGACTTTGTCAGCACACACCAGCCTCATGCAAGCTCGGATCAGGTCAAATCCCAGCATGGAGAGGGGATGTGGACATGAGTTCCTATGCCTGGCTGAGGAGCTGTTCTGAGAGTTAAGAGTCAGGTTTTCTTTAAGAGCCTATAGTAAGTAAGTTGATCGTGTTCCAGGGGAAGGCCAAACATTCAGAATATATGGGAAGCACACACTGGACTTGATGGTTTGGAGGGAAAAAAAGACACAAAGTTGGGTGGGTAGGGAAGAGAGCTGGATCTGGGAGGAATTTGGGGGAAGGGGTGAATATGATTAAAAGACATTGAACGAAATTCTCAAAGAACTAACGGGAAATTAATTCAAATTATAAGATACCACCAAAATTTAGCAAATAAAAATATAAAATTTAAAAGTCTTTTGTCATTTGTTTTTTGAGACAGGATCTCATACACATCAAGACCAATATTAAACTCACTGTGTTGGGGAGGAGGCCTTACAGTATTATTGATCATCCTGCTTCCATATCCCAACTGCTGAGATTACAGACACTCAACAGGAAGCCCCACTTGTCTTTTTTTTTTTTTTTTTTTTTTTTTGGTTTTTCGAGACAGGGTTTCTCTGTGTAGCTTTGCGCCTTTCCTGGAACTCACTTGGTAGCCCAGGCTGGCCTTGAACTCACAGAGATCCGCCTGGCTCTGCCTCCCGAGTGCTGGGATTAAAGGCGTGCGCCACCACCGCCCGGCTCAGCCCCACTTGTCTTTTAACAGAAGAAAAAACAAATGCACAGAGGTTGCTGTTTTACTTAATTTTTTTTTCTTTTTCCTCCTTCCTTTTGGCTTTAAAGGACAGACTTAGATAGATTTCAGCTTTCCTCAGAACCAGAAAAACACATGTGTAAATCTCTCTAGATATTCTTGTAGGGGTTAATATCTATTAAGGGGTTGGAGAGATTGCTCGGTAAACTGTGCAAGCATAAGGAACTGGGTTCAGATTCCCAGTACTCACAGTAGCAAGTGCTTGTAATGGAAAGAGGATTTGTGAGTTCCTCGTTCAGTGAGAGTTGATTGAGTTAAGAAGGATACAGAAAGACTGCTGACATTCACCTCTGGCCTCTGCACATGTGTACACATATCCACATATATGTATGCATACATACACTTACAAAAGGAAGTATCTATTGCTAAAATAATACTAACAGCACAGAAGCTCTAAAACAGCTCAGTAGTCAAGCAAAGGTCTAATCAATTAGATAGCTTTACTACAACCAAATATTTAGTACTTCTATTTCAGAAAGTAAGTTACCTCCAAATTGCCTTTTCTTTATGCTTTTGAATACTAACTCATGGAATGCCTGAATTAGGAACTGCATCGCTGATCCATCCTCTATGTTAGTTTATCTTTGAGTGATGGTTCAGCAATACACTGTTGATTTCCAAATACATCCCCACTGCTGAACTACCCTTTACACCTTCTAATTCTACATATAACTGACTCTAGACACAAATCCAACTTACTGGCCTAAAGAAAGAAAAGCAAAGGAATCATCCTAAAATTCCTAAATACATGCATCAAATTCTGCTTATTTAGCCCTCCAAATAAGTCTAAAGTTGACCTTTTATTCCTATTATTTTTAATCTAGAACAAACATTCACATTAGACAGGGTAAGTCCCTACTGCTGAAGACAACATGCATTTGGGACACATGGACCAGAGGACTTGAACTGGATGAGCTCTGAAAGCTTCCTCCACTTCCCGCCTGAGGACTATATTTCATGGTACCAGAAGGCATCATGCAAACTTCCAAAGGAAGGAAGCAACCAACAGTCCTACCCAGCTATGGTGCCTATGAACCACAAGGATGACCATAACCCTAAAGTTGTAGTGGTGGCATGCATAGTTTGATGGTAAGTCAAACACTCTAATTGGACTTAAGGCTTGCTGAACTGGGGGAGGGGGGGTCATCCCTGGTACTGCAAATTTAGCCAACTACCCAGAGCTAGTGAGGTCATGGATCTTGCAGGAGAAACTATAGGTACCATTCTAAGCCAGCACAAGCCCTAACTACATTCTAAATATTTTTCCATGTACCCACATATAAGTTCTCACTCCTCATGGAAATTTCGCTTTTCAACAGATGGAGACTATTACAGAACTGGTCAAAATGCAGTGAACAAGTGATCTGGCCAGTCCAACTCATATACATCTATAACACAATTCCTACACTTAAGGTGCAGGGGTCATTTCAGAAGACAGGGTGGCAAGAATTTTTTAGCCAGAGGAATAGGAAATCTGCTGTGAGACTGTGTCTCTTAGAAATGTCAGAAGCTACAACCAACACGGCTGCCTAAACATAACCTGAACAAGGATGACACCAACAGACGTGCTAACATGGAAGGGGAAAGCTCATGAGGCCTCAACCGTAAATAAAGAACTACAGGCAACTAAAGACTGGTGAGAGCAGGAAAAATAGTGTTTCACAGGGAAGTGTACACCAGCTGGTTCCAACTGGTTACACAATACCAAATAGTCCTGAAAACACATATACAAGCGACATTATACAGAACTGCGCAGGTTGTATTTATGTATTTAAGAACACAGACACCACCACCACCTCCACCACCAGAGAAAAGAGGTCATGCATTTAAAAGACAGTTTGGAAGGAAGGATTAGAGAAGGGAAAGAAAATGAGAAATGATGTATTATATTATAATCTCAAAAAATCAAAACAAAACCCCCAAACATTTACACTATCCCCTTTTACCTGGTTCCTTCTACTTCAGATCCTGATGAAAAATTAGCCTCCTTGGGGATGCCACTTTAATCCCCTCCCCTTTTTTTTTCATTTGAATGACACCAACCTATCTCAGAAACAAGAGTATATGCCTCCAAACACCTCCTTAGGCTTATACAACCACTGTAAACCTGACTGACATATTTTTACAGGGTTGTTTTAAAGTAATATTTTTCCAGGTGTGGTAGTACACGTGTATACACACACACACACACACACACCTGTAATTCCAGCACTAAAGCAGAAGCAGAGGTTCTTTGACTCTAGAACTATATTTCCATTTCTATTTACTATAGAAAAATTCTGTAAAATTTTTTTTCAACATTCCAATCTACTCATAGCTCTTTCATGTGTGCCATGTCTTACTCACACTCATGCCTCTAGTGTGGAAACTGGACAATAAAGACTTACCTGTAAGATCTTAATGTTTAATTAGCTCCTAGTTTTACACTTCATATTTTGATATTAAAATTTTCTTTGGTGTGTGGGGTATACATGTGACTGTGGGTGGGAGTGCACATGCGCATGTGTAGACGCCCAGGTCATCAGGTGTTCCGTGCCATCACTCTCCACCTTTTTAAGGTAAGGTCTCTGACACTGAACCTGGAGCTAGGCTGGCAGCCAGCAAGCCCCAGGGAGTGTTCCTGTCTCTGCCCCGCCACAGTTCTGGGGTTACAGGCATGTGCAGCCTTGAACAACCTTTGCTATAGATGTTGAGCATTCAAACTCAGGCCCTTATGCTTACACAGTAAGCACTCTTAATTCCTATCCCACTGAACAATCTTCTGAGTGCCTGCTTACAATTTTATAAATTATCAAACGTTTGATGCTGTTCCTTATCTCTGTACCATCTTCTGAACCCATCTACTGCTTGGTTGACTTTTACTTCTGAACTTAATTCAAACACTATTTATTCCACCATTATAAAAACTACCACAGCTTCCTGAAGAAATGGTTGATTTCAAATCTGTGACATGCAAACCATTAAGCATATTAAGAGATTTATTTTTAATGCCAGAAAGCACATCAAAGCTAACAGAAACTTCCTTAAAAGAATAACATACTGAATAAGGAGGGGAAAAGCCAGTCTACTGTAATAGGACATTTCTCTCTGACCTGCCAGTTCCTGAATAACTGCTCAGAGGCTTAATATAAATAATAAATAATAAATGCTTGGCTGGTAGCTCAGGCATATTACTAACCAGCTCTTACATTTAAATTAACCCATAATTCTTATCTATGTTTATCCATGTGGCTTGGTACCTTTTTTCAGCACAACATTCTCATCTTGCTTCCTCTTCGTCTGGCTAGTGACTCCTGCCTCCACCCTTCCTCTTCCCAGCATTCTTAGTTTGGTTGCCCCAAATTGGCTACTGGCCAATCAGCATTTTACTAAACCAATTTGAGTGACAAATCTTTACAGTGTACAAGAGGATTATTCCACAGCAAAAAGAAAGTGCCAGGTACACTGACAGCCTGGGATTTCTCAGTACTTGGAAAACAGGAACTCAGGTCATTCTCAGCTACACAGCAAGTGAGATAAATCTGGGCTACCTGAGACCCTGTCTAAAACAAAACAAAACAAATTTGAGCAAGGTATGCTGAAAAATTAAAAGAAACCAGGTGGCTGTACACAATTTTACTGTGATCCTAACACATGAAAAGCTTGTGTGTGTGTGTTTGAGGCCAGCTCTACAACAAATATCAGAAGAAAAATAGATAATAATCTTTACAGTTCCACCTGTGTAAGTACAAAAAAATGACAGAAATGGTCATTTTGCAAAACTTCATTGTAACTTAGTAAAAGATCACTAACCAGTATTAAAATTATGGAGTAAAAATGGGTGGTTTATAGGACAGGCTGCTTACTCATTATAAATTGTGAGACATAGCCATTGTCACCATAGCCAAGTGAACAAACAGCACATTACCACTAAGTTAGGACAATTTAGCATGTGATTCTTAATGAAAGCAGTAGGAGATACTCATCACCTCAGTAGAACTCTGGATAAAGTTAATTCTGAATCTATAAGACAAAAGGGAAGGTGAGACGTTATGTAACTGGCCTCTTCAAAGAAGTCAACAACTCAGAACTACCTTCCTAGAAGCAGCACTACTCACAGTGGAGGCTGAGCCCTCCCACATCAATCATTAATCAAGGAAATGACCCAGAGGCTTGTCTACAGGACAATACTGTAAGGGCCTTTCTTCAGTTGGGGTTCCCTCTTCCCAAATGGCTCTAGTTTGTGTCAAGTTGACAAAAAAAACTAAGTAGCACAAAAATCCACTTTGGAAAATATCACCTCTAGAAATTTTGAGTATCACAACATTAACACCCGGACAAATAATTATTACTTAAAAATAACATCTATCATATTTGCCTCTGTAATTTAATGACCAACAGTGCTTAGCACATGAACAAGGTCATGAAACATGAACAAAATCCTAAATCACAATAGTAAAATCAGATCATGTATATTTTTTATTTCCCTCCCTCCATCCAAAAACCATTAATTACTGGGTATTTTATGTATGCCCTAACCATTAGTTTCATCGTTCTTGTCACCTATTAGAAACACAGTGTGCACAGGAACAACACAGGTCCTTTGAGTATATAGTATGGCTTCCAGAAAGTTCTGTGTTTTCATGGGGTTCCAGGGTGTATGAACAAGTGGGTCTCTGTTTCTTGTTCCTTTTCTTGGGCTCTTTTCCTTCTGCTTGTTTTGCCCAATTCCAGTGTGTTAGTTTTGTCTTATCTCATTATCTCTTAGAAGCCTGCTTGTTTTCCAATGAGACAGAAAGGAAGTAGATCCAGATAGGAGGTGGGGAAGAACTGGGAGGCACAGAGTGAGGGGAAACCATAATCAGGGTATATTATGTGAGAAAAAAAGTCTATTTTTAATAAAAGGAGGGGAAAAAAAGAAAACAGCTATGAATATTTCAATCTCACGGCTTGAATTTGAAATACCCCTGTGTTGAAATGTTGGTATGTGGCCCAGGGCACTATTCTGAAGGCTGCAGAGCTTCCAGTGGTAGGTCTGGCTGGTGGGAGTACATCAGCAGGGGTAGACTTTGGAAGGGAGTCCAGGGGAGCTTTCTACCTTTTTAATTACAGTCGTGTGAACGAGCCCCCACCTCACGCACCAGGGGCCATGCTCCCCCAATATTGATGGGCTAACATCTTCCTGACCCTGTGAGCCAGTTGTCTGTCCAGTATTCATTCTGTCAATATCAAGAACAACAAAAAAAAACCAACCCAAAATCTCAGAAGTTAATAACAAAGGCACAATTTAGGCTTTTTATGTGCAAATGTAATAGATCCAAAATATTCAACAGCAGTGGCTCATGAGGGTATTTTATTCCAGTTATGTACTTACATTTTTCTGATTTAAGAACAGAAAGAAAAAAAGTACTTCATTTACCTGGTTCCACAAACCAGAAAAGAACAGGAACTTGGAAGGTATCCTAGCTATTCTTCCTCCTTCAACTACCAGTCACATCTTTTCCAGGTTTTCTTGTTGTTTGTTTAGTTGTTTATCAAGATAGGATTTCTCTGTGTAGCCTTTATTATGTAGACCAGGCTGTCCTTGAACCTGGAAATCTGTCTGCCTCTGCCTCTCAAGTGCTGGGATTAAAGGTGTGCACCACCACCTCCCAGCCCTTTCCAGTTTTAATTCCTAACTATCTTAAGCTACTCATCTCCTCCCTACACTTAACTCGGCTATATCAATGCGGGTGAGATTATTTCCTTCATGGACTACCACTGTACCTTTTATTGTTAAAAACACAGAGAAATACTACACGACAGTAGCAATGGATGCTAGGATTGAATGTTAAAGACATCAGGAGCTTCAAAGCTGGAGGCATGTTCAACAATTAAGTGCTTAAAGAACTCAAGTGTGGATCCCAGCACCCACAGCTCACAACCAACTGTAATTTCAGCTCCAGGGAGTCTGTCAGACACCTTTTCTCTTGACTTACATGCATGTGGCACACACTCACATAAGGCACATACACATAAATGAAAAAAATGTTTAAAGGAGCTTCATTTCAGATAGTAGATGTTTCTCTACATCACTAAATCAAAGATCAATGCGGTTTTAAGTTTTTAATTAAAATTGAACAAAGCCTTGAAATAATCCTAGATTTGTTTATAAACATCTAGGTTCTTGAATGGCAAACTTGCAACAGAACAACTGAATTTATTATCCTTTTGCAGCAAATGAGCACTGCCTGGTAATGTCCCTGTCACTCCTCCATATTCCCTCCCTCCAGTCCTACTGTATGGACTATAGTTTTGTGGCCATTTAGTAACCTAACTAGTTTTCCCCTCCCAAAGAAATGGTAATACCAAACTCCTCCTTATTAAAATTCAAAAGAAACTACTTCATTAAACTGCTTTATAACAAATTTAGGCTTTGTCCTTCAAGTTTTTATAAAATGGTCAAGACATGACTATTTAAAAATTACTGATATTTGGAACTAGAAAGAATTACCCTTTTTAGTTTGAGAATAATCACCATTACGATAATCAAAACCAGATGAAGAAGAGGTTACCTTAGAAAAAGATACTAACTTTTTAAAACTAATCCCCCACCCCTTCAGTCTTAAGTCCCTGGTTGTAAATATGCAGTTTGGTAGAGCACAGAAACAGGAAGGAACGGCAAATACCTGTTGAGGTACTTTTAGGAATTTTATAATCACACTTAAGGGAGTTTAAAGTTTAAAAACAAAATTAGCCAAACAATAATCTGAACAAAGACTAGACACAGTTTTTGAGAAAGGGGGGTGACATGTCAATAAAACTACAATGGAAGAATGATTAAGGCACTGAAACATCAAACCCCAGCCAGTCTCAAACACTTCCAACTAAAGAATTCCCTACTAAAGTGAGGAGTTTCCATGTGCACCAGTCCCTAAGAAGGAAATGATCATGTGTGGAAAGAGACAAGTTAAGAATATAAAATAATAGTGCCGGGCGGTGGTGGCACACGCCTTTAATCCCAGCACTTGGGAGACAGAGGCAGGCGGATCTTAGTGAGTTAGAGGCCAGCCTGGTCTACAGAGAGAGAGAGATCCAGGAAAAGCGCAAAGCTCCACAGAGAAACCCTGTCTCGAAAAACCAAAAAAAAAAAAAAAAAAAAAAAGAATATAAAATAATAAAAACATGGTACTTTTTTGATAAAGCTTATAAAGTCTTTCAAAAACACTGCAGAACCTTAATTGTCTTCTAAATTGCATTTTTAGAAACACTAAAATTATAGGGTTCCAGAAACTTTTAATCTAAATTATTATTTGATTCAAAATGTTGATTTCAATATTGTTATTACTTGGTGTCATTCAAATGTCTCCATGATGGATTTACTTCTTTTAATTTTGTGAGGGGGGAAAAAGGCTTGTTAATTTGTAACCAAATGCTTCAGAGAATCACTAACAAGAAATTAAGTGAGTCAGTGATTTATTTTATGAAGTGCCAATTCTGAATCCAAGGAAGGCAATCTTCTTACCCTAAGTGCCTTTTTCTTTAAGATGGTACAGTTTCTAATCTATCAAAATGAATAGGAGGAGCACTTGCCATAAGAATAAAGCACCTTTCCCTTCTTTTAAACAGGCACCTCATGCTTCAGGAGGGGAGAAAGAAAAGGGTACAAAAAAAGTCCTCGAAAAATAAAATATCTCACAAGGCAAGGAATACAGTCAATACCACAGGCAAGGCTTGAGGATTCATGAAAATAGCTCTATTTCCCTGGTAATTTTTAAAATTGCATTTACTGTATGTGTGTGTCTATGTATGTGTGTGCCCATGCCATGATGTCCATGTGGAGGTCAGAAGACTACTCACAGGAGTTGGTTCTCTCCTTCTACCATGTGGGTCCTACAAATCAAACACAGGCTGTCAGGCCTGTAGCAAGTGCCTTTACTACTAAGCTAGCTAGCTAGCTACATTGCCGGCTTATCCCTTGGTATCCTTACCTCCCTAAGAGTTGTCGTGATCATGGTGTCTCTTCACAGCAATAGAAACCCTAAGACAGGTGCCTTATTAATATCTAATGTTGTCCTTTAATATAAATATACATTTCTACTTTCAATTTCAATGTATTGCCAGAACTGTGATCAACTAAATAATTAAAGCTTTTTACCCCACTTTTTCTGCCTCCAGATGTGTACTATCTTAAAAAAGAGTTCTATGTTTTTAAATGAATTGGAAATAACCAATAACAGTTTCCTAATAAATACATTTCTAGTGATTCTAAATTTAAGACTTTGCATCAAAGTTATAGCTTTCTTCTCATTTGCCAACCAAGAACTACATTTGTTACTAACTTTAAATTTTAAAAAACTGAGACTACCGAATATCCCATCTATTACAATGACATCTAAGTATGGAAAAGGCTCTTAGAAAATGTTTTTAATAGTCTTATCTTCTAACATATGTTCCCAAATTCCTTAAAAGCACCAAGTGTGCCCCCTTGGAGAAATGTAAAAATTCTACTTAGCATTTTCATGGTTTAGAAATGTTTTCTATCAGCCCCAAAGGTGAATCTATTACTATCATTCTGCTAAATGGACATAGTACCACGCCCTGCCCCGTAGATTTATGTCTCTCTACCCACTTATTTGTGTATTTCTCAGACCTCATCAGAGAAATTTCTTTAAGCAGTGGGTGGAGGTTTAGCACCAGAACTCCTAACTGGTCAAAGGGGAGAAAGTAGGTGTGTGCGGAGCACTTAGTCACAAATGGGACATGTATATCACACGCCCTTCTCCAAGGTTCAGGGACCATCATGGAGGGGGTGGGTCAAAAGCATGGAAGAGCCAGACGTTTAGAGGACTGAAGGGAAATATGAGCTTCTAGATATGACAGGACTAATGCATTCAGGAACTCCCAGCAGCTGAGGTTGCCTTCACAAGACCTACAAAAGATCCAGTCAGTTAGCATTTCAATATGAAGGGGTTTCATGAGCCCCCATCCCTAACTGAGGAACTATGGAGAGTCGATGCCTTCTGGAGGAGGGGAAGTCAGTTTTCTCTAAGGATGTGGCTCCTGGTAGGTGCACTATGCTCCGCTGGGAGGCTCCACACCATGAGTATATATTTGAGCAGCACAAAGTGAACTCAGTAGGTTTTCCTGACAGAGAATGAACACAAAGTTGGAGGGAGGAATGATCTGGAAGTAGTTGGGGGAGGAAAAGGGTGCAGTGAATCCAATCAAAATGCGCTATATAAAATTTTTAAAGAAAAAATAAAAATATTTTAAAAAATGAAACCAAATTTCATCAAATAGAAAAACATACATGCATATGCAGAACATTATATGATGAAAAATACACCAAACTGCACTTATCAAGGGAGCGTAAAAGAAAACAGGGACAATTACAACAGCACTGTGACCCACATGTGAGAATGGAGCCACACCAACTCTCATCAATTGACAGGTAGATCGTGCTTTTCAGAACTCTGCTTTCTATAGTTACCCCAATGCACCGCCTATTTAGTAGCTAAGAAACTAATGACTGCCCAGCACAGCACCCTGTTCTCCCCCACTTTCTCTAACTGCTGTCAAAGGAGAACCTCAGAGTAACCACCAAAAGCAATCCATATGCTGGTGCTCCCTGGCTACTGGAACATTCAGTTACCGTGGCAAGGAGTCTAAAACTAATGTTCAAAATAACCTATAGAGCCATTATAGTTAGCCACAATTATCCTTTAAAAACCCAATTCAAACTCAGTTCTTTTCATCAATAATATATATTTGACAAACTATTTCCACTTCACTGTCTTTATTAATCAGTACTTTCAATTTTATTTAATTTGATATAGAGTTGCCAAAAATCATTAATCTCAAAATGCCCTTATGACTTAAAAAATCTTACCTCATTTGACCCTGTTTCTCACGACTAGGCCCTAGTCAACCTGAGTTCCACATCCATTTCCTGGGCACAAAAGTGTAAAATCAAAATCCCCGGCCTCTAATTCGTCCTAGCACCCCATATAACTAACAGCCCAAAGGTAATCAATCCACTTGCCTTCCTGTTACTCCACTTCACTCCTAATAACCTACTGGAGACCCTTCTTATCTGAGGTATTTCAACAATGTACTGCTTAGGCCACTGACTGTGGCTTCCACCTCTGCAAACTAAATCTGCTGGTTTAGCATCTCCCAGTACAGTACTGCCTATACAAACCTCACATGCAACACTCGCAAAAGCAAAATGAGGAAACCATTTTAAAAACAACACCCCAAACCACCACAAGCATTTCAAATCTATTTAAGAATGAAGTCCAAAAGAGTTGTGACTTAAAGATTTCCAAGATCAGTCTCTAGCTACCTATGTCTACAAATACTATTTCCTAGCTCCCCTTTTTCAAAAAAAAAAAAAAAAAAAGAAACCTTAAAAAAGTTATGGGGGGGGGGCCGGGGCGGTTGAAACATGCCATGTTAGGTAGAAGCCAGAAGACAACTTAGGACAATTTGCTGGAGTCATTCTCTCATTCCACTTTCATAGGGGCTCCAACTCAGGCCTGCAGAGCAAATGCCTTCACCTACCCCACCCCACCAGTACTAGCTCATACTAAATACCCATGGATTTTCACCACCAAGCATTTACTTACCCCTTCTTTTGGACATTCCTTTTCTATATTTCAATCTCTCTCTCTTTTAAAAAGATTTATTTAATTATGTATATGAATGTTCTGCCTGCATGTATGTACACAATGCGAAAGCCTACTGCCCAAGGAAGTCATAAGAGGGGCCAGATCCCCTGGAACTGGAGCTACATGTGGTTGTGAGGTGCCATATGGGTGCTGGGAATTGAACCCAGGTCCTCTACAAGAGGTTCTTTTAGCCACTGAGGAAACTGTTTTCCCCATTTCCATCTCTTAAACTATTTGTTCCAATGGTGCTAACTCATGTTTTAAATACATGGATATTGCCTTTTTTTGAACTGTTGTTGAACTTTACAATTGGTTATGTTCTAATATCACGTGTGTGTGTGCGTGCGCGCAAACACACACACACACACACACACACACACACACACACACACACACACACACACACACAGCAAACAGAAATCTCACCTAGAAACCCAACAGATAATACAGACTAAATCAAAATTGTTCAAGTTTAACCAGAGACATGTGTATGGAGGGTCCATGGGAGAAACTAAAGCCTTAGAGTCTCCCTGGGACAGGCATTTCTCAAAAAGTCCTCTACTTGGTGACAGCCACTGGTCCTTATTCCTCAGCTTCCTTACTACATTCAAACAGATTCTTCATAGAGTGAAATTTGTTCCAGTGAAGTATCTACTAGAGTGAACCTGGTTGTTATTATTATTATTATTATTATTATTATTATTATTATTATTATTATTATTATTTTGCGAAGCCCTGGGTAAAAACTCTATACCTCACAGAGGTGTTATGAACAGTAAAAGAGACTATGTGAAGCATTTAGGACTGGCAATGGCAGCTAAAGTAATTTTCTCTCTGTATCCCTCAGTACCAGATTTATAGGAGGTAATTAATATGTATCAAATCAACAAATCACTTGTTACATGCTAACTACAAAAGCAGTGTGGGGTGGTAAGAAATTTAAGTAGAGAAACCTTTTCCAGAATGAAGACAATACCACAGCTACCAAATCGAATAAAGATACACTTTAGATCATCTAATTTTTACGATTTTTATTTCCCTTTTACTGTTTTCATAATTCAGCTTTCAAAGAGCAAAGCTTAACAAACAGGTATAATGTTAAACACTGAAAATCACAATTGCTTGTTGTTTGCTCACTCTACACATGCAGTGAAATAGTTAATCAAGTAGTGATCAAAGAATTTGTACTGTTTAACATTCTGGTTATCACCTCTTATCACCTACCTCCATAGGGATTATTCAATCTGATTTTCACAATCCCTAAACAACATATACTATGTCTATGCAAAGTATGCTATGTATATATAGATATGCATCTCGTGTGTCTTTAAATTTTATATGAATAGCACACTAGTGTGGGAGTCAGGGTAATCCAGACTGAATGAGATCATGAAGGTGTGGATCTCATGAGTCAATTACAGTACAAAAAGATAAGGCAGCTCTCCTCTTCACCAGGAATGAATCTGTCCACACCTGTCTCACCAGACTAAGAAAATAAAATTTGTATTTTTTAAGCCAGTCAGTCTATAGTACTTTCTTCTGGTAGCCCAAACAGGCTCATACAGTTAGGAAAATCTCTCATAACTCAAAAAAAAAAAAAAAAATCCATAAATCATGGGCAAAGAAACTAAGGATTAAGGCTAGCAATTCAAGGAAAGGCATAATGGTTGATCTCACTCAAATAAACCAACAGAAAAAAAGGGACTTAGCTCAGTTGGGTAAAATAATGCCTGTGGTGCAACCATGAAGATCTGAATTTGGCCCCTCAGTACCAATGTAGAAAGCTGGGTATGGGAGAAGCAGAGAAGATCCTGAGGGCTAGACTTGCCAAACTGGGGAGTTCTGGGTTCACTGACAGACCTTGCTTCAAATGTAAGATGGAGAAGGCAGCCCCAGACATCAACTTCAGGCCTCCATATGCATATACACACATGAACAGGTACACATGCACACACTACACACAAAGAACGAAATTGACCCAAAATAAAATGATACGATCTCATTTTTCATGCATCAGATTGCTAATGACTAAAATGTTTAGTATCTAGTGCAAGAAAGCTTAATAGAGAAAAGGTGAAGTATAAATGGAAATATATATCATATAACTCTTCTCAAAGGAAATTTGAGAATATATGTTTAAATTTAAAACATATCTGATTTTAGATGAGGTGCACAAGCTTTTGAAAGACAACATTTCTGTGAAGGGGCAATGTGTGTGGTTGGTGTATCACAGCCTGAAGAGAATGAAGAAGTCATCCATACTAGAGCAAGGAGGAGAGAGCGAGCCATGGCATATAGAATGCTAAGCCCAAGTAAGGTGAGCAGAACTTTACAGGCTAGCAGAAAAGAGGATTAAACAAACAGACAACACATTTAAGAGAAATAGACAATATATTTAAGATATGGTAGCTAGGTGTTGAGTTACTAGAGGATGGAGTTACAAATGTTGAAGAGGACAACAAAAAGCAACAAGGAACCTGTGGTTCTGAATTCCAAGTGGAGGGATCAATGCGAACTTGGTTTTACACACACACACACACACACACACACACACACACACACACACACACACACACACACACACACACACCACCCAAAAGCAACATGCATAACTGGAATCAAGATCCTGTTCTCCACTCCAACCAAAGTCGGGAAATACCAGATTAGCTTCAAATATCTTGTGTCAAATACTAGCAAGTGCAGAGAAAATGATGGGGAAGTATCAAAAATCACACAAAAACAAGCTTGAAGGAGTTTTCCATATTCAAATATGGGACTAGAAGGTAAGAATAAAAGTAATAAATTATAATGCATTGAATTAAGAGTCCGTTAGCACACAGTAATATAAATGAATGAGAAAATCAGAAAATAGATGCATTAAAGGCTTAGCGATTGGAATTAATATTTACATGGTATTAATTAATGTCCCTCTCCACAAACAGCTACTAATTACTAACTGCAATTCAAAAACTTACTTCCTTGGATACAATTTCTAACAACAGATATTCAATAGGAACCTTCCCGTGTAGATAGATTAGGTATCTTCAAGGTTTTAGTGACACAAATTTCTTATTTCATACCAGTACCATGTAACTAACTTAAATGTTGGATGCTCTTGCTTATATGACTACTAGACTATATTTAAAAACTGTTAACAGCAAAGCCCCCTTTGTAAACAAACTGGCACAGTATGGAAAGCAGTCAACAATGGTTCTGTCTTCCTCCTTCATTTATCTAAAAAAATCTTTCTGATAATTGCTTAGTACAGTTAGTACCCAGTGTTCATGTTAATATTTTAATAGTACTGTTCTTATGACAATTCTTCCCTACACACATCTATGTATAACATACATTTAAATTCCTTAGCTCCTACTCACAAAATGCTGGCCATTTTTACCTCCATGAGTCATGTGAATGTGATACACTAAAACATCCACCAGATGTTTAGACCTCTACAAGATGCCCTACTTTGCCAGGCACCAGTAG
This sequence comes from Peromyscus maniculatus bairdii, assembly GCF_049852395.1. Classification (NCBI taxonomy): domain Eukaryota; kingdom Metazoa; phylum Chordata; class Mammalia; order Rodentia; family Cricetidae; genus Peromyscus; species Peromyscus maniculatus. Next base: position 19,665,928 of record NC_134854.1, on the reverse strand, counting down.
AAGCTTCAGGGATCACCAGCCCATTGTCTGACTCAACATTCTCTACCATAGGAATTTGATTTGATAGGATGAAGAGATGGGTGGTAGTGTACTCCTGATATTTTGGTGTATACATGAGTATCACTGATTATAGAAAAAGTAGAACTCTTGCAAATCCTGTTGCTCTATGAGGCAAACTCAGTTTCACTTAAATATTCTAAAAAAGCAAGACAAAATAAACCAAAACATCTTAGCTCTGGAAAAGGAAAAAGAAAATAAATAAATAATCTACAGGACCACTGTTTCTTTCCACTTTTAGCATCCACTTCTAAATCCTTTCACTATCTGTCTGATAAGGAAAAAGTAGTTAGAGGTTTCAATCATATAACAACTTCAATTTTATAACCCACTCTATAACCACCAACCTAAGTGCACGATGGTTGAAATTTGAAATACTCTCTAGACAAAATTGTTAACTGGGTCTAAAACTTCAACCTTGTGAAGACCTCCAGAAATATATTAAAACAAGTCTTACCAGAACTTTGAATTTGAATGGCTTCCTTATAAAGCCTATTCTCACTTAGCATAAACAACTAGAAATTGTGTAGACTGCATTCCACAAAGATTCTAAACATGATTTTGTAACAGCACCTACTTAATGACCATTATAGTTCATACCCACCAATTAGAATAATTGTAAGGAATTGCCAATGTAACAGATTCAGACTAAACAAGGGAATTGGGGGATAAATGGAACTTTTGTTCTTTTGTACCTTCAGAGATTCATTCCAGATGTTTTACTTCACACTGAAGAAGAGCTATTCAGATGAAACAATGAGGCCTCCATCCAATCATTAACTTTTCTTTTGAAAATAAAATTTATCTTTCTTTAAGATCACTAAATTGAAATCTCAACAAGCAGGTTCTTACCTAGGAAAAGCTGCACCAACAGACAAACCATGAATATATAATTCAATGACTTACCTGCGACAGGCTCTACTGTGTACAGTCTACACACAGTTAATCCAGAGACTGGTCAGCCCCACTATGGAGCACTCAGACTAATAAAGCTCTTGGAAGTAAAATGTCCTATAGTCGGCAGAGATAAGTAACTCCAGATTGGCTTATTTATTCTATTATTGAATTTGTCAATGGTGTATTTGTGACAAAGGGCAATCACATGAAAAACTAAATTTTGCAAAAGGAAAGCACTTGAAAGTAAATCAGGGTACTAATAACTGAACAGAAAACTCAAATACCAAAAGATTCAAATTCTAGTAAGTGTTTCTAACATTCTCCCAAACAATGCCAATGCCAAGACTGGTGGTCCATGTATCACATTTCAACATCAACAGAGAATCCGTATCATGACAACAGCAAAAATATGAAAGAACATGTTCAGTCTCAAAGAAACAAAGTTTTTCAGTGATATTTTTTCAGGTTTATTTTTTTCTTTTAATTTGTAATCAAAAGTTTTCACTTATAAATATTTAGTGGTTTCATCCAGTGGACTAACTTTGTATACTGTAAAATCTCCCTAACATAATTAAGGAAAGGCTATTTAACTGATAACTAGAGAAGAAACATACACTTGCATAACAAATGCATTTCAAGGTTATTTCTCATTCTAAATGTAAAGATAATTCAACGAACACTAGATCTTCTACATCCAGAGACAACAAATTCCTAAGATGGATAAATGTCACAGCACATAAACTAGCAGAAGTCTCTTGTGTATCCTTTTGTCTTTAGAATCTTTGCTTTTCCTTAACTTTAATGAAATGTCTAAACACAATACAACTGTCAACACTGAGCAGACTATTGCTCCAAATAGATTCTGAAGAACAGACACTACACAAGCTGATGAAGGGTGCTGTGAAAACCCTAGTACGTCATCAAGGAGACAGTTACTTCTAAATCCATTTGTCAATTCTCAACTCTAGTTATTTTAAATAGATACATGCACTAAATGTAAGGGATAAAATCTGGGTGGAAGCCTTTAATCCCAGCACTCGGGAGGCAGAGGCAGGCAGATCTTTATGAGTTCAAGGCCAGCCTGGTCTACAGAACGAGATCCAGGGAAAGGTGCAAAGCTACACAGAGAAACCCTGCCTCGACAAACCAAAACAAAACAAAATCTGGGTGTGAATATTGTTCCCAAAGAGCTTTAGATCCCGAGTTGGCCAGTTAATGGCAAGGGTTTGTTTGTTTTCTAATATGTGAACTGCTGCTGCTTCAGGATGGGATGTTAGACTATACAATGTAAATCAAGTGTCTTAACAGTGGAGCTTGTGTGTAATCAGGAATAAAGGGCAACTGGAATAAGCAGTTGGGATAGAACTGGATCCTGCCCTCACTTAGCTAATTCTACCACAAAGCTCTGTCAGAGGATTATTAATGAACCTGAAAACAAAACAAAACCCAGATTGAGCAGACAAATGCATCATCAAGACAAAGGGTAAACTATCCCATAATATACTGTAGACCCCTAACTGGAAGGAAATGTGGTCTGAACTGGTTTATGAGGCTGTGTAATATGCACACTAAGCTCTCTTTCACCAAAACCAAAACACTGCTTGATAAGTAAACAGACTAAATGTTGCAGTGATGTGGTTTTATGCACAATGAGATCACGCTGGGGCAACCTAGCACAATTTCTGTCAAGTGATCACTGCTTGATGCCACATATGTGCACACCACTAACCACCATTTTTCTTCCTACCATCTTCAGAAAGGCAACAGTAACTCACATGTTTCAAAACAAGGTAAATACTTGGGAATCCTACTCATAACAGTTAGCCAACAAAGCACTCAATTATGAAAATCTACGGTGGCAAAGAGATCTAGCAACCCGAAGATAACAGCTGAAGTCAAGGGTGTGAATCAGGGTGTCCCTATTTCAGTTTCATCATTTCTATACTGTTGACACTGGGCCCATTTCTGGATTGTTCCAAACTTCTGTTTCCTTATCCGAATTATGGTAGATACAGCAATATCCATTCCCTATACTCGTGGATATGGAATTGTTTTAATATAGGGGCAGACTTACATTCCCAAGATCATAGCAACCTGCTCCAACATTGGCTGTATTATTACCTACAATGAGAGTACTAAAGCATCTCTAGTTCTGGAGTTAATTCAGAATGCAGACGGTTTGAGAGTTTTATGAAGCTTGGGTTATGTTAATTCAAGCGGCCGTAAATGGTGAGGAGCAGGAGTTAAGGCACATGACTGCCATCCTACTTCGCAGGGCCCACTCAGGCCGTCTGAAGAGTGGCTGCCTTGGGCCAACAGGGCAATTTTAGGAAGTTGACGACCAAAGGAAGGCTGGGAAACCGAAGCAAAGCAAGGGTCCCGTGCTGAGGATAAAAGGCCACAACCACGCTACAGCGGGCGGCCCGGCTTGGCCCGGGCCCCTCTCGGCGCCGGGGCACCGAACACGGGGCCGCGCCACGAAGCGACGGCTCCGGGGACTCGGAGGCCCGGTCAGCCGGAGGCCGCGCCGGGACCGCGCCGCCGGGCGCAGCTCATCGCCGCCGACGCAGCGAGCAGGCCCGGCGCCGCCCCACCGGAGCCCCGGGGCCCGGCGCGCGGCCTGGCAGTTACCTTCGGCGGGAAACTCCTCGAACTCGTCGTCCTCTTCCAGGAGACCCAGGTCGACAGGCTGCTTCTTCTCGGACATCGCGCCCCGCCGAGCCCCACAACGCGCAGAGCCGCCGCAAAGTTGGAAGCCTCAGCGCTCGTCAGCCGCCGATACCGCCAACGCCGGCGCAACCATAGAGACGAGCCAGGAAGAGTTACGGGGCAGCGCGAGGAATGCTGGGATATCCCGGGTCCGCCCAGCGCTTCCTGTGGGTGTAGCAGGTCCCCTGGCTTACTTAGAACAGTGGGCTGTTTTGTTTTATAGATTTTGTTTTATAGTCCGTTCGTTTTTTTTCATTCATGTAGGTTGCCTGACTGTGAAAGATTAACAGTGTATAAAATTACTAGAGACCATTACTTAGCTTAAAACCAAGAAAAGAAATCTAGATGAAGTAACTAACGTTTTAGTGGCAGGCCCTTAACGTACATTATCCCATACTCAAACCAATTCCTTGGGCATGCTGCTAAATATTTCCACATCACAGGAAACTCAGGACCAGAGCAGCCAAAGTCACTCAGACATGCTAGACTCCTGCCTGTCCTCCAGCTTTTCCATTACGCAGTGCTTTTTGGTCTTAGAATTGTTTGTGGTCCGGGCTTTGTGTTGTAACTAAGTCGACAGGTTGTTGTAAAGATAAACGAGTAAAAAAATGATGTAACATTTTATTGTTGTTCAGAAGATATAATTTGGGTTTCCTTTTCTTCGTTTGAATGGTTGTGGCACATGGAAAAACAGACAATGACAGATGTGAGAAGGGTTAGTCCCTAAATTAAACACAAAGTAATACGTATTTACAGAACTTACAAATCTATGCTCTATTGCTACTAAAAAGGGTCCTATATGAGTTATTTAATTTCCATGTTGTATATTTATTTGCAGCACCACAGTTAAGATTATGCATATTAACATGCATATTTATAAATGCAAGCATAATTCTATTAGATAATCAGGAAATTGAACCAGGTCTGTATTCCCTACTACTCAGGAGGCTGAGGCAGAAGGGATCTTTGGCTACAATATGAGTTCAAAATCGGCTTGGGCAACTTGGTGAAGCCCTGCCCCCAAATAAAAAGTAAGCAGAGGGTTAGAGATGCATCTCAGTGCCTCACTCCTCAGTGCCAGAAGAATTTTAAAAAGGGATTGGGAAAAAAATGTTTTAACAAATCCTATGTGCTTTGTAGCTATAAATATGGATAAGGTGGTATGTTGTTTTACAAAAAGGTATATTAGAAAGTAGAAAATAGAACATCTTTTGAGGAAATAACTTCATTTTATTCAAACACTTTGTTCTATTTGCATCTCCATTGCTATGATAGCCTGGCAAAAAGCAACTCAGGGGAGAAAAGCTTCATCTGGCTTGCAATTCTAGGTTGTAGTCTATCATTGCTGGGATATCAAGGAAGAAATCTGAAGCAGCTTTCACACCCACAGTCAAGAGCAGAGAATGAATGTGTGTGTGCTATTTGTGTTCAGCACTGTCTCACACTTACAGAGTCCGGGATCTCCTGCCTAAGGAATGGTGAGCCCCTAATGGGCAGGCTTTTCCATTTCAATTAATGAAATCAAGATTGTCCCTCATAGATATGACCATAGAATAACCCCATAATAATTATCTATCATTGGGACACTTTTCCCAGATGATTATATATTGTGTCAAGTTGACAATCAAAATTCATTATCACACACCAAGTTCTTTGATCAAATGTTCATTCTTTAAGATTAACTCAGTTTCCCCTGAATCAGAACCTGAATGCCTTAAGAAAATGAACTCTTTCCTAGTCAAGTGGACTTGAAGCTAACTCTAAACCCTTCTGGGGTTTTATTCCTATTATGATAAGAAGACAATATGAGATTTACCCTATTAAATTTTTTTATATTTGGGGGAGTTACATCTTAAATTAAAAAAAATATTAATCTTTTGAGAATTCCTTACAATGTGTTTTAATTATTTGATCAATTCCAACTCCTTCCCCTAACTCCTCGAAGAACCACTTCACCCCTCATCTCCCCAACTTTGTGTCCTCTTCTTAAATATATATATATATATATATATATATATATATATATATATATATATATATGGTTTTTTGAGACAGTGCTTCTCCTGTAGCCCTGGCTGTCCTGGAACTGCCTTGTAGACCAGGCTAGCCTTGAACTCACAGAGCTATGCCTTCCTCTGTCTCCTGAGTACTGGGACTATAGGCCTGCACCACCACTGCCTGGCTCTCTTCTTCCTTTTAATAACCCATCAATTCCAGTTTGTGCTGTCCATATTCTCCCAAATGTAGGGCCATCCACTAGAGCATTGTCGATTATGAGGAGGCCAATCCTTCAAGAAAAACCAGCTCTCCCTGCCCCAGGAGCCATCAACTGTCCAAAGTTGCTCAGTGTGAACTACTTCCCCTCCAGCTAGAATGTTGACTAACTTGTTCTTGTGAGAGTCTTGTGCGGGCAACCACAGCTGCTATGAGTTCAATGAGTGAAGCATCCTGTCACATTTGGAAGACAGTGTTTGGCTCCAGTGATCTTGGACTTCTGGCTCTTGGAATCTTTCCCTCTCTTCTGTGATAGTGTCTGAACCTTGGGGAGGAGGTATGACATAGATGACCCATTTGTGGATGAGCATTCCACTGACACTTACTCTATGCACTTTGACCAGGTTCTATGACCAGTGACTTTGTGCATTAATCATTATCTACTGCATAAAGAAACTTCTGTGATCAAATTTCAGGCCTGCATTAACCTGAGTAGAGAGATACAAATTTAAAGGGAAGTTTATACTATGTCCATTTTGCTGTGGATATTGCTTTGTATAAATAAAATGCTGATTGGCCAGTAGCCAGGCAGGAAGTATAGGCAGGACAAGCAGAGAAGAGAATTCTGGGAAGTGGAAGGCTAAGTCAGGAGACACTGCCAGCCACTGCCATGAATACCAACATGTAAGATACTGGTAAGCCACAAGCCATATGGCAAGGTATAAATTTATAGAAATGGGTTAATTTAAGATATAAGAACAGCTAGCTAGAAGCCTGAGCCATTAGGCCAAACAGTTTAATAATATGAGTCTATGTGTTTATTTTATAAGTGGGCTGCGGGACTGCTGGGGCTTGGCAGGAGCTGGAGAGAAACTCTCCAGCTACACCATTTAGCATGATGGTGATGATGATGGTGGTGGTGGTGGTGGTGGTGATAAGTTCACTCTTGGGACCTGTGAGCTCCCCAGCTTGGGGTTCTTGGCTAGATTGGCAATGTCAGGCTGTGTTTTCTCCTGTTGACCAAATCTTAAATCCAATCAGAAAGAAGTTGGTTATTCCATAATATTTGTGCCACTCTTGTACCCACAGGCATATCTTATAACGTTATTGAAGTTCACAGCATTTGCAGCTGGGTAAGACTGGTGATGATTTTCTCCACCTAGCAGCTTGCACAAAACCTTCCAGTACTATGAAAGCTAGCCAGCAGGGAAAGTGCTTCTGGGTCTGACTTGATTTCTCACATCTTGTGACCAATGGCATCTTAATTTTATAGCTGAACTTTTATTCTTAATTGATGAACTACTATTAGCATTTGAAAGCACAGGCACCTCTCTTAAAAGAGGAAGGTGCTTGTTTGTTTTTAGATGGGGTCTTACTATGTAACCCTACCTGGCCTCGAACTCACCATGTAAACTAGACTGCATTGCTTGCTTCAGAGTTCCACCTGCCTTGCTTCCCAAGTGCTCTGATTAAAGGTATGTGCCCCCCTGTCTAGTACTCTTAAAACTTGAAGAGTACAGGACTGTACTGTTAAATATAGATGCTCAGTTATACAGCAAATTTCTAGAAATTACTCATTGTATAAAATTCTCAAAGAATTAATACTTTTTAAAAATTAAGTTGCAAAACCTCTCTAAAATGCAAATTATTTTTGTTTGTTTGTTTTTTGAGATGGTGTTTTTCTGTGTAACCCTAGCTGTGCTGGAACTCACTCTGTAGACCAGGCTGGCCTTGAACTCATAGAGCTGCCTGCCTTCCAAGTGCTAGGATTAAAGGTGTGCACCATCAAATGTAAATAATTGAAGAGGTCAGATCTTATGTTGTTTTCTTACAACAACAACAACAAAAACAATAAAAAAAAATAACCCAGTACAGTTTAGAGTCAGCCTCAAGTATCCAAAGTTTACTTGTGACCCCCCATTTCCTTTGCCTCTGACAGCCACCACTGTATTCCATGTTTCTATGATCACCTGTTTTATATATCTCACTTTACGGTTGAGGTCTTATGGGTCTCTAGTGGCCCATACACTGAAGGTTTGCTCAGGAGCCTGTGGCATTGTGAGGTGATGGAGACTTGGAGTCTATCTAGTGCAGGAAGTCAGGTCTTGGGGGCATGTCCTTGAAGGGGATGTAGGTAAGCAGCTTTGCTCTCCATGTTCTTCCCCACACTGTTCCACCCCACCACAGGCCCCCAAATTGCAGAAGCCAAGCAGCCGTGGACTGCAATCTTTAGAATCAGGAGCCCAAATAAATTTTTCTTTTTTAAAGTTAATTTTCTCATTTTGAGTACATTTCTCAGTGATACAAAAATCTGAATAACACATTTCATCTAATACTTGGATCAGGTAGGATTTGGACTTCTATGGCAGGCTTATTTCACTTAGAATAATGTCCTCCCCACAGCTCTTTTGAGAAGCATGCATTACGCATGGCAGGATTTCCTTTTTCGTAAGATCAAATCCTCCTATACACCAATTATCTTAATTCCCCCGTTGATAAGTATTGTTTGTTTCTATATCTTGACTATTATGAATTATGCTGCAGTGAACGTGTGAACATGCAAGTACAGCTATCTCGTCAAGATCCTCATTTCAATTCTTTTGGATATATACTCAGAAGTAGGATAATAGGATCATGTGTAGGTCTATCTTTAATTTTTCTGAAGACCATTCACCACGTTTTCCACAGAGGCTGTTTCATTTCTCACTCCACCAGTAGTGTACAAAAGTCTCCAGTTTCTTCATATCATCATCAATATTTACTGTCCGTGCTTTTGGAGAATAGCCACTCTTAAAAGGCATGAGCCGGGAAGCTGTGGCGCACGCCTTTAATCCCAGTACTTGGGAGGCAGAGCCAGGCAGATCTCTGTGATCGAGGCCAGCCTGATCTATGGATCGAGATCCAGGACAGGCACCAAAACTACACAGAGAAAGCCTGTCTTGAAAAACCAAAAAAAAAAAAAAAAAAGGCATGAGGTATCAGTTCATTGTGGCTTTGATTATTTTCCTGATAATTAGTAATGTTGAAGAACTTCCCATGATGCCTATTTTTATGTCTTCTTTGAAGAAGTCATTTGCTGTGATGGCTATTCTTGGTTGTCAATCTGACTATATCTGGAATGAACTACAAGCCAGAAATGAGATAGGGAGACACATGCCTTTAATCCACATCTTGAGGCAGGATGACACACCTTTAATCTGGGCCACACCTTCTGCTGGAAGCCTATATAGAAGAAGGAAGCTTTCTCTCTTTGCCTGCTTACCCTCACCTTGCTAGCACATCCATTTCTTCACTGGCATTAGAACCTACTCCTTTTGGATTCCAGCACATACTGAAGAACAGTCGAGACACCCAGACTTGTGAGACTGTGTAGCAGGCTTTCTTGAACCGCCAGCACCCAAATCATGACACAGAGACTTAGTATTGATTATGAATGCTCAGTCTTTTGCTTATGCATGTCCCACTAGCTCTTATAACTTAATCTGTTTCTCTTCACTTACATCTTGCCTTGGGGCTTTTTACCTTTCTTTCATTCTGTATGTCCTACTTTCCTGCTTCACCTGTGTCTGGCTCGCTAGCAGTTGCCTGGCCCTAGGCATCTCTCTCTGTTTCTCCCTAGTTCTCTTCTCTCTCTCACTTTTCTCAAGCCTAGATTTCTCCTTCTACTTATTCCCTCTGCTTGCTAGCCCCACCCATCCCTCTACTGCCTTGCTATTTATTGAGCTTTTTATTAGGCCAATCAGGTGCCTTAAGGCAGGCAAGGCGAAACAAATATAACACATCTTTACATAGTTAAACAAATGCAACACACCTTTACATGGTTGAAGTAATATTCCACAACAGGACTGGACAACTACTAGGTTCTTAGACTTTCTGTTCACAGTTAGTCCTTGTTGGATTAGCTGAACTGGAGTCTGTAAGTCATTCCAATATACCACATAAGTTCTGTGACTCTAGAGAATCTTGACTAATACATTTGTCTATATTTTAATTGGGCTATTCTGGATTTTACTATTTAATTTTAGAAGTTCTTTCTGTTGAATATTAACCTCTTACCAGATATTTGGTGAGAAAATATTTTCTCCAATTTCCTAGGCTGTCTTTTCATTGTGTTGGTTAGTTTCTTTAGTTTGCAGGAATTTAGGAACGTTTGAGTTTTAAGTCCTGTTTGTCTGTTTTTGCTGTTGTTGTTTATACTTATAAGCCAGAGTCATAACCCAGAAACCATGCAGTAGACCAATGGTATGCAGTTCTTCTGTGTTTCTAAGAAGTTCATGTGGCAGGTCTTATATTTATGTTAAATTAATTTGAATTTGTGTGTGTGTGTGTGTGTGTGTGTGTGTGTGTTATTTAATAATTTTGTGGGGACAGTGAAAAATGAAATTTAAGAACATTTTCTTTTAAAAACATAAACTTGCATGTACATCAGTTTTGAGAATTTATTATTTAATATTGTGTATAGATTATGCTCTGAATTGTACACTGTAAATGTCATATGAAGAAATGGTCCCTTCCCTTGTAGAGTTCATATCCTAGTGGGTTCCATTCAATTCCATCAGTTCCTCTAGACCAGCAGTTCTCAAACTTCCTAATGCTGTGACCCTTTAATACAGTTCTTCATGATGTGGTGACCCCCATCCATGAAATTATTTTCATTGCTACTTCATGTAATTTTGCCACTTTTGTGAATCATAATGCAAATCTCTGTGTTTTCTGAAAGTCTGAAGTGACCACTGTGAAAGGGTTGTTACACACACACACACACACACACACACACACACACACACACACACACACACCACCACCACCACAGGGGGTCTCAACCCATAGGTCGAGAACCACTGCTCTAGAATAACATTTCTAACTTTCTGGAGGAGATATTTTGGGCTGCATATGCTTTTAAACTTCAATGTACATTTAAATCTCTAATGCTCTTTTTAAAATTCAGATTCCAAGTCAGTCTGTATATGGGGCCTGAGAGTCTACATTTTTAACATGCTCTGAAGTAATATGGCTGTTCATCTGAACACACACATTATAAAATAAAAGTGTAGATTAAATCACAGTAAAGGAAATATCCGAGTCTTAAAATTGATCCAGCTAACAATATCATGGGACTGTCCTAAAATATATGATTCTTTTAGCACCTGGACTAGAGATGACTGCATCTCACTTTTGGAACTTCTCCTCTGTGTTACTCCTTAGACAGTAGGAGGACTAGATCTTCGTGTGTGTGTGTGTGTGTGTGTGTGTGTGTGTGTGTGTGTGTGTGTGTGTATCTATACACAATTCAATTTAGAGATTCAATAATGTTATGAGTCTTTTATATCCAAATCATATTAATTCTGGGCCTTGAAAAGAATTTCAATTCCCATAGAAAAAGCTTTTTTCTGGTGGGGGGTGTCTTTTGTCACAGCAAAATGAGATATCTGGATAAATAAAATAGAAGAAAAATTGTAATTTAAAAATATATGACCTTATTGTAATTAGCAATGAATAAAGAAAATGTTATATAAATCCAAAAGTTAATAATGAGAAGTATTTAATTTACCATGAAGTAAAAGAACTTCCCCAAAGATCCATCTTGCACCAAAATACATGTTCAAAGATCGATATTTGCATGCCCAAGACTTGTTTGAAAAGGCGATTATGGTCTCACAAGCAAATCATAAGAATTTTAAAAATTTTGTAAATGCTGTATTTATATGACAGACAAGAACCACTCTGAAGGAATCATTATGGTTTGGGAAATGATATGCAATTTCAAAATCATCTAAATCATTTCAATTGCCTGTATTTACATTTATATAATGGGTATTTATAATGGTGATTATTTTAGAACTTACCTTGTTTTCCAGGATCGCACATTGGTTTCTATGGGAACCAGATTGGCTCTAAAGAGAAGCGTTTTAAGAACTCTTTTCACATCCAGTGACTGTTAACTGAACTGTAAATTCTGTTTGTTAACGGTTTTTAACACTCAAATTTTAACATCTCAGGAAAAAAGTTGAGCATTTAGCTTTATAAATCATTTTAAATAATAAAAAAAATTTAATGAAACATCTGGCATATTGAAAGGTTTTTTACAAAAACAAAATAATTAGCTTTAGGAGCTAATGATCTGCCCCCCTTTATTGCTTTCATCAGTGACTAAGCCACACTAGCCATGTGTTACTTTCTCTTGGAGAAAATCATACAAAACAAAACTCCATGTGATGCACTGTTTCTATACACTTTATCTGCTAGTGATGTGTGGATATCTGTTTTCTTCCTCTTGTAGAAATTCCTTAGGTAAACAATGTAAAATGTTCTGCACTGCAAGTTTCTCTCTGCCTACAACCTCACCCATCCTGCAATTATTTACCTAGGTCCCAGTCGTACCTTGACTGTGAGTTGGGACTCTATCCCTGTTCCCACACCACCTGGAACTTATTTTTACTGTTTTTAAAAACAAGCTCCTAAGTCTTCAAATTTCAATTTTTCTTTTTCTTGGACTACATTTGTAGATCATAAAAATCCAATGTGTGGCTTATGTATTACATTTTTTCAGTTTACTATATTTAATTTCCCCCCACATTTCATGTTTTCCCATAAACTTTATTTGATTGCCTGGAAAAATGATATTTCACTATATGTTTATTCAATTCACTCTACAAATAATTAAAGTCCACTAAAAAGAAGAAAAACCTATTTCAAACGAGTGCTAAAACTTGAAGTTTTACTCAAACTGTAAAAAGATGCCGACTGCAAGCTCATGGCATCTCGTAACCATAGCCAGTTTCTAGAATAAGTATCACAGTCATTGCTGACACATAATCTCAAATCCAGAAGGCACAGGTTTGTGGCATGGTGCCACATGGGGTTGAGTAAGCACTGGGCTATGGGATTTTCTGTTTCTTCCTCTTTAGGATGGTGGGTTTCTTTCTGCTGTAGCCTGGTCCTGGTATTGGGTCACTGGACTTCGGACAGTGTGAGAAGAGAATTTGCTAGGATATCAACATTGAAGAGATTATTCTGTAACTAAGCTAGGTGGGTGGATATTCCATGACATTGTAGTCATTTTTAGCCCTCTTAAAAGTATTCTGATATTGAATTATCATATGTATAGTTAAAATTAATAACTTTTTGAGTATTTAAATTCTGATTTTGGCCAGTGAGCTAAATTATGAATGGCCTAACAAATAAATGAGAAACAGGTAGCCAAAGGTTTGGGGAGAAATTATCAATTGATTGTTCAGCTTTTCATTTGTTTTTTTGTTTTCATAAGCCACAGTAGTTTATTGTCAGGGTTAATACATACATCCTTCTGAGTGTTCTGTTTTTTAAGTTGACCTTGAATTGAAGTAGAACACAGTGGAAATACAAGACTAATGACAGTCTTTAGAGGCAAAAATTTCTCTTCAAAGGCATTTCAATCTAAGGTGAAGAATGAAATTAGCTCTCATGGGGCTTTTCATGATGTATCTGTCCGAGATTGCGCTAGGAAGTTGCCATGAATACTTAGAGAACCTTAAAGCAGTTTAACAATACATTCATCTGATGCTGAGATTCAGTATTTTCTAACGATAGGTCCATAGCATTTGATAGCATTTGAAAAGTTTTAAATTTTACCCTTGACTACAAATAGTGGTGATCCGATTTAACACAAATTACTATTAGCCCGAAAACAAGGAGTGCCATTTGAACTTTACAGTACTGAGAATAATTCATCTTGTGTCACTCTGGGAGCTGGGGAGTGAGGTGCCTCTACCTCGGAAAGATCTCTTTCTAGCCCTAGAGTCGCATGTTTATTTGCAAAAGACTGCAGTGAAGGAGGATGAAGTGGATGCTAGTCTCTTTTTTGGCAGCTCCAGAAACAAGGATGCACAAGGCATGAGTGAGGTTTCTGCACAGCAACCATCAAAACACGGAAGTTGAGTGAATGGCATCTCACAAAGCTCGCTTCATATTCTGGCGAATAAAATATAAGCGCACCAGGTTGACTCTGCAGTAAACTGAATATCGTCACCGTTGCAGATGGCAGATGGCAGTGCTTTGTCAACTTCAGGCTTCAGAAGGAGCATCAATGTGTCACATTTGTCCCATGGTGACTAGTGGAATTACACAGACAGCAAACCAGGGTGGAGACAGAGGAGGAGTTCAGTAAGCAAAAGCAAAGTTAAACAAACGGGAGGATGGAAGATGAAGCTAAGGATGTATGCATGGTTTGCTTCAAAAGCCGAAAGAACAGAAACATAAATCTGCACCTCTTTGAAAGGTATAAAATGCCAAAGGAGAAAGAGCTTGCTACCTTGAACTGTAAGTAGGAGAAATAAAGTGAGAATAAGAAAAGGAAAGTCCAGGCAACACACTGGGGATCCTTGTTAGTTGTCAGAAGCAGTAGATTTGTTGAATGGGTACTCAAGGACTCTCAAGATATTTGAAACCACACTGAACGCCATGGACATTGTATTGTGAAATGCAAGACTTAGGGGAGGAGGGAAAGCCTGGAGCAACCAGGAGGATTTTTCCAGCTCTAATTTCTACTATTCCATAGTTCTGTAAAGAATAGTTGCTAAATTGCTTGATCAACCCAGACAAATAGAATTCAACACAAGAACAAAACCTCAGACAAAACAATGTCAGCCAAAATTGAAACACGCCCCTAAAAATAAAAAAATAAATAAGAACCCTAAACCTTGCATCATACACTAAAGATGACAAATTTAGACCCTGGCAGTCTGCCCAGAAGAATAAATTCCCAAAGACAGAATCCTTAACTAAGCAAGCCCAGCGAACAGGTTGGGAAAGTTTGACATCCTTGTAAAACCTGATTAAAATGTTGTAGCAGAGTAAATAGTGACAGAGAAAAGAAACATGGGTTCGGAGCCTGCTTTATCCGTGAACTAATTGTTCATTCATCATGCAAGGGTTTATTGAGTGCCCACTATGTGTCAGTCACTCTCCAGGTCTGGGCACTTGAATAAACAAAACAGACAAGTTTACATTTTGGTGTGAGACAGTGAAGAGTCAACACCATCTGCCGTATCTTCAGTTAGAGGCAGCAAGGCTAAAATCGGCAGGATAAGCAAGAGGAAGAACTGGAACTGGAGTATTTAACAGTGAAGACCAGAGCTCATGGATACAGAGTGGGCTTCAGCAAGACTAGAAGGAAACGTAGAGACAGCTAAGGACATTTTAGAGCAAGAACATTCCAAGAGGGGAGACCTCACAAACCTGCTGTGTTTGAAGAGCACAAGGAGGCCTTGGGGAGAGAATGCTATGATAAAAAGTCAGAGATGCTTTCTAGGCTGTGACAAGGACCTCGTCTTTTTCTCTCAGCCAATTGCCCTCAACTTCTGCTTTGAAAACATGAAAAGTTTAGTAGCTATACTAATTTTTAATTCATGAACCATGAGATGTCAGCCTCCCTGGAAGCTGCTCACCCACCCCTCACTGGTGCTCCTGTGTGGCTGTTTAAGTGTTCCAGGGGTGATGTTTAATAATGTCAGCATGACCTAGCATGGTGGGTTGCTATCATATCAACATGTCATACAGTCACTGCTATTGATAATGTTGGCAGAATTGTATTAGAACTCTGAATATTTATTTCCTTTTTTTAGAGTAGCAATAAGAAATGTCTAAATTTACATGTAATCCTTAATGTTTGTGCATATATAGAATGTGTGTTTACTGTAATAAAAGTCCAACATGTTAGCAATTCTATTATAGGTTCATGATCTTTGTAAACTTGTCTTTACTAAGGGTTTGGCAAACATTTAAAGGTAGCTGGGGGCTTAAACATCGACTTAGAAAGCAAAGTCAATTTCATTGTGAGAAGTAACAGTAAAAGAGCTGCTAGACTTTTCAGATGTTTAAAAGATGGCAATTCAATAAGTTAGAAGAACCACTGCTGGTGCTCATTAATTAACTGAAAAAAAAGTTTGAGTGTCTGCTGTGTTCCAGACAGGATACATTAGACTCTGCAGATACAGCAGTGTGCAACACAGGGCAGCCTAGATGAAACATGTGACTTCGTTAACATTCTTTTCAAATAGATCGCGGGCTGTTCTTGTAAAGCAATACATCACCGAAGAGATGGGTCAGTTCAGGCTTACGTGCAACCCAGTATCTCCTGTGAAGATGGTCAGGAAGCAGCTCTCATGGTAGGCCACCACCTGGCCAATTTCTCCAGCATAGCCTACATATCTAAATATTGAAGAACCTCAGAAGGAGAGGTTTGAATCGTGCTTATTCTGTAGCCACATCTACATGAGGAAGGATACTGAGCAACTGAAATTTGGTGATTCCAAATAGAGGCACACCCCTAAATATACTGGACTTTGACTGATTAAAGAGTTAATATGAAAAGGTAGAGTATGAAATAGCTCAAAACTTTGTGTTGATTAAGTGCAGAAATGATAATTTTGATACATTGGGTGGAATAAAATACATTAAAATTTCTTCTGCTTTTAACTTGGTAAAAATGTCACTACAGGAAAACATACATATGTGTATGTGACTCATTTTCTGCTCTTCTAGAGGATGTGTATTTGTGCCTCACATCAGCTTAGTGCCAATGTGTAACTGCTGACTTTACTACTTATTAAATGACTGGCCCTTTTTAAGCACATCCCCTGTGTTAAAACATCTGATCCTCACAGTAACCCTGTAAGGAACTATTTTTCCAGATGAATAATTTCAGATGTAGAAAGGTCAAGAAATTTGCCAAAGGCTGCACATCTATTGAGTGGATAAACAATTATGTTTTAGAAACTGTAACTACCCCCTGGCTCTCAAACCGGGGTGAGTCTCAGAGTCACCTGGAGTGCTTGCTAAAACAGGTCACTGAGCCCAGCCCTGGGGGCTCTGACTCAGTAGCTAGGTGTAACCTGAAAAGCACATCTCTAAACTTGCTTCTGGGTAAGGCTCATACTGCAGAGCTGTAGACCATGGTTTGAGAACCACTGAGCTGATCAACCCCACACCACCTCCTTCTTAATGAAGTCTGTAGCCCTTCCCAACCACTGTATTTTTCCCCTTGAAGTACAGACAGTTTGAATACCTACCTTCCGTGGCATCAAATTCTCCATTTTAAAGTGTAAACCTCATGATTTTACTGCATTTACACTTTTGTAACCACCACCACTGCTAATTCTAAAACATTTCTATTGCTTCCGAAAGAACTCCAGTACTTATTACATGACACTAACCTTTTGTGTTTAACTTCTTTCCCCAACACGTTTTCAGAGTTCATATAACTACATATGTATGTATATATCAATATAATTTTTCATTTTATGGCCAAATATTATATAATTATATATGTATACTAACTACATTTTGTTAATTTGTCAGTTTATGTACATTTTGGGCAGTGTCTATATTTTGACTAATTTGAATTTTTATAGACGTTTCCATTGCTCTTGGGGTGTAACTGTGGAAGGCACGGTGTCTTAGTTACTTTTCTGATGCTGAGATAAAACATCATAAGCCAAGGCAACTGAAGGAAGAGGGAGTTTATTTTTGCTTGCGGTTGCAGAGGGGCAAGAGTCAGTCATGTTGGGGAGGCGCAGCAGCAAGTGGCAGGAGCAGGAACTGAGAGTGCTCATCTTTTTATTGGGAGCACAAAGCGGGGAGCAAACTGGAGGTAAGGCAAGGAAGGCTCAATGGTCACAACTCCTGCAGCCAGTGACGTACTTCATCCAGTAAGGCCACACCTCCAAAACCCTCCCAAACAGCACAACCAACATTGGACCAAATGCTGGAACACAGGAACCTATAGGAGACATTTCTCACTTTTACTTCTACAAGCCGCAAGAATGGAGCCATCACTTATAACATTTGCATTTTTACATTTAGATTAGCATGTTTATATATTTAAAAGAACTGTCAAATTGGTTTTAAAGGGATATGCCATTTTGTATTACCAACAGCAATATATGATGATTCCATTTTCTCCACATCTTTGCTGCGACTTGGCATTTTCCTTTTTTTTAAATGGCCATCTGCTGTGGGATGTTCTGTATGTCCTGTGGGAGCCCGTTCTTGGGTTCCTCGTGGCTTTACCCAGCAGGTCCGCATAGAGGATGATTAGGACCACAGGCCTGAGTGCAGGTGTCTGAGATGGTCTGCACTTGGCTGTGCTGTAGGATGGTCTGTATGTCAAGTTGCTCTGATTGGTCAATAAATAAAACCTGATTAGCTGTGGCTAGGCAGGAAGTATAGGCAGGACTAACAGAGAGGAGAAATAAAAGAACAGGAAGGCAGAAGCAGTCACTGCCAGCCGCCACCCTGACAAGCAGCATGAAAAGATGCCAGTAAGCCATGAGCCACGTGGCAGGGTATAGATTTGTGGGAATGGATTAATTTAAGCTATAAGAACAGTTAGCAAGAAGCCTGCCATGGCCATACAGTTTGAACGCAATATAAGTCTCTGTGTTTACTTGGTTGGGTCTGAGTGCCTGTGGGACTGGCGGGTGACAGAGATTTGTCCTGACTGTGGGCAAGACAGGAAAACTCTAGCTACAGCCATCCTAATGGATGAAGAGTTGTTTTACTTTGGCTTTAATTTTGCATTTTCACTAGTGACTAATGACATTGTATATCTACTTTATGGGCTCACTAGCTCACTAGACATAATTCATTTGTCAGGCTTTTGTTGTCAAATAATTTGATTGTTTTAAAAATGGGGCTGTCTTTTTATTGTTGTGTTCTATGAGTTCTTTGGTTTTGAAGACAGGATCTCACTATGTAGTTCTGGCTGTCCTGGAACTCACTATGTAGCCCAGGCTGGCCTCAAACTCATAGAGATCAACCTGCCCCTGCCTCTTAAGTGCTGAAATCAAAGATATGAGCTACCTATAAGTTCTTTATATATTCTGCATACAAGTTTCTTATCAGGCACATGACTTATAAATAATTTCATTCTGAGAGTTGTCATTCACTTCTATGACAGTGTACATTGAAGAAAAAAATAATGCTGTTGAAATGCAGCTGCTTAATTTTTTTTTCTTTTAGTACTTATGCTCATGGATTCCCATCTGAAAACCATTGTGTAACCTAAGGTCATGGGGATTTATACCAATGCTTTCTAAGAAAATGTTACTCACACATTAAGGTCTATAATCCATTTTGACTTAAGTGTTGTACATGGTGTGAAATAGGAGTCCAGTCCCATTCATTTTCATATGGATATCAAATTGTCCTAGTATTATTTGTTGATTATAAGATCCATTTAAACTTTAGGTAAGAATGTTGTAAAGACTGTCTCAATTAATATTTCATTAATATAAAGTATATTATTTTCTCTCTCCACATAGTTGCATACTCTTAGAAAATCTTTTTAATCACTGTAATTAGGACAGAATAAATGTCTTTTGAATTAAAACTCCAAGTTAGTAATGAATGACCATAAGTAGGCTTGTTCAATTCCACCCTGTCATTTACTGTTATATAATACAAAGTACTAAGATCTTACCATTATGTCATTCAGTATTAATTCTCCATTGACATTTATAGAAGGCTAGACAAAGGGGCATTTATCCTAGAGGAAGCTCCTCTGTGACTTAATAACATTTTATTGCTGCCTATGCTGTTACAACCTATCCAACCTTTGCTAGAAATACAAACTTGAAACATGGAGGATTGTTCCTATATATTATTGTATTCATTTGACAGAGAGGCTAACAGAAGAAAAATTGTAGAAAATAAGTTTTAAAAAGTAAAAAAAGAAAAGAAAAGAAAAGCCCTACCCAATTGCAAGTCACAGCAATTAGTAAATTATGTACATGAATACTTCCTTTCCCTCAGAAGTCAGGTAAACAGAATACAAAATAATAGAGACATTATTAAAATGTTATAAGATGGTGGCAATGAGGATTAAAATACAAAAATTTCAATGTGTGGATTCATATGTCATATATAAAAATGTGAATTGTAAGGTAAGGGTTTTTCGTTATGTTCCCAAACTAAAGGCATCCAGACTTGTGTCAGGGAAATTTGGGTTTCTGGGTGGACATAACCCCAAGTTACCACAAATTATAGGAAGAGCTATAAGCAAGGCATCTCAATTTTAAGAACATATTCTTTTCTTTATTTCCATGTATGCCTATCACTGTCCTGGGATTATGTGTGAAGCTGGCCACTAGAGAAAAGAGAAAATAGACCTTCTTAGCATAGAGTCGGAATTAAAGCTAGTAGGCCATTCTGCTGACTCTGCAGAACACAGTGTCAGTGCAGCTCTGCTGGATGAGCTTTTGGTCTGAGGAACGGGTGAGGAAGGACATTTAGGTGAATGCTGAGTGCCAGCGACATTACAGATTAAGGCACTGAAAATGAAATTGCAAACCAAGCCACAGAGCCTTATGGATGTGCTGCAGAGACGTGCTTATATACTCAATGAATTCTGGTGACTCTCATCAGCAGAACAGTAGAAACGAGTTGGAAAGATGAAATATGCCATATTCTTTTTCTTTTTCAGTATATCGACTCAACATTCTACAGAAATGCTAGGGGTGGGCATCATTCTCCCAGTGATAAAACCCATGGGGGTTGGTTCCTGGGTTGTGAAAATGCCCATCAAATTTGGTAGCATATACCTGATACTTCCCTAAACTGAAATGTTGCCCACAAATACCAAAGTAATCAGTTTTTCCTTATTATTTATTCTAAGCTTTACATGTATGAAGAAGAAATAAAAGCCAAAGGGTGTCATTCTCCAACTGCAAGCTACAGACTGTGCCAGAAAGAATTTTGCATAGCTTGTTAGGCCTTTACAACCTTCTCCATACTTATTACATTCTTTCCTGATGTCACCATTCCTACAGCACTTTAAACCTCTAAAGCAGAAATGACGTGCGTGTCTCTACAGTTAACAGGAGAGCATTAGGACTGTGGCTCTGCTCTACTCACAGCTGCCATAGAGATGGGCAGAGAGTGGACTCTGGGATAGACGCAGTAAGGCAGTACAAAAGAGAAGAAGACTAAAGAAACTGGAACTTGGTCTACAACCCCCAAGTCATAAAGTATTTGAAGTGAAGATATAAAGTCCACTGTATTTTTGTCTCATAAATTCTTGTGAGTATCCACCATGAGTCAGATCTTCATCACCCAAGTCCCTGGGACCTGCCTGAGAGATGAAAGACACTCAGATATTACCTTGGGTCAGAGAGTGGACCTACAGGGTTCTCTTGTTTCCCGATCCTTCCACAGCCTGTTTTCTTGAAGCAGGAACCAATAACAAAAACCACAGATTACAGAACACAAGCGATGGCCATAAGTTACCCAGGCTGCCTAGTTTCTGGGTAAACACAATCTCATCTCCTTTGAGAACCTGTAATCACATGGGCTATGTTGTGAGTACATGTTCTGCTTACATATGCAATGGTTTTTACACATAAGCTAATTTCTGAATTGAGTAACTCACTTTACTTCACATTACCTTAGGAGATCAAGCAATTGTGTGTTAATACACAGAGTTCCAGGTTGGTGTAGAGGGGCAGAGCTTGTATGTACAGAAAACCCAGCACCTAGAATCTTAGAAAGAAATGTATGCACTCTTAGGATATTAGAGAAGTTGGCTTATTCTAAATTCTGGTCCTAATTCTAAGCAAAGCCAAACTCCCCACATCCTGGGCAGAGCCAGTCTGTACATGTGGTCGCTGAATGTCTTCTCCCTAGGCAATCCCTCCTCTCTCTCACCTTGACACATCCCAGTCAGGTTGCCAAGGATGTGTTTCCTGCATGGAGGGGCTGATTCATCAAACCCTGATTTGCACATCTGGGTCACACTGTGTCCTGGATTTGAAGAAGACTGCAGGAGCCTGGGTGTGGACCGTCTCTGCAGTTCTGCCCCCAGCTTGTGTCAGCATGTTCTGGTATCTGAGCAAGCCTGAAGTCTGTGCTCATGTGTATGAAAAAAAATTTAAAAGGGGGGATAAAACCATAGGAGATCGGCCTCTTTACTTGCAGGCTAATCAAATCGGTCAGCATTTGAAACAGAATACATAAAAAAGCTCTGATGTTAGAACACTAGCCTTACCATAATTCTTTCCATGTACTGTCTATCTAGATCTGTTCATTAAACTTTAGAAGCCTACTTCAAGTAGCATTTGATTCATTTTATAACTGACAGATGACTTTTTTGGAAATTTTAGGGATATTTTTACTAAAACATTAAGATTAGATTTACCTGTCTAGTCTTCATTGATCAGATTTCTTTTGAATCTACATACAATACTTTTAACTGATTTTATTTTCAGATGACTTTTAAATATCTGTAATCAATAACAAAGAAATAATCTGTAATCAATAACTAAAGAAAATGGTTGTGTCTTAATCTCTTTTTATAAAGCCAAGGCGGGAAAAGGCTAACTTACTGACTAATGCATTTTTCCCTGAGAAAACACATTTCCTGTGAATAAGAAAAAATGATTTTGTAACTCTGTTCTTCAGTTTTTTCAAGAAACACCAGAACAGAAGCAGAAGAATATAAATTTTAAGAAATTTATTAAAGGCAAATTCTGCCTTATGTCCCTTCTGTTTATTATCTTAATTAGCATCCTATAAAGAACATAGTTGTTTTTTTTTTAAATAATTGTATAGCTGGTACAGAGATTCGCATCTGCCTCCCACATGATTTTCTGTGGCTAAGGAGCCAACACCGCTGCGCTATTCTTAGAATTCATGCCTCCCTGCCCCCCCACCCCCGCAGACTTTCTTAGCTTTTACCCAATGTCTTCTTTCATTCCCATCCAGGAGAACATACTACATTTGCTCACCATGATCACATGTCATTAGAGTCCTCACAACTATGACACTGCCTTAGACTTTCTAGATTTGCTATGGTATTGGGTATTCAAGAGTACGTATAGTTCACAAGTATATATACCCATAGTGTTTTGTAGGATGTCCCCAGTTGAGATTTTTCTAATGTTTTTCTCACATATTTGGAAGATAGACTGTGAGGTTAAAGTAACAATTTTATCCCA
The DNA here is from genome assembly GCF_049852395.1 of Peromyscus maniculatus bairdii. Classification (NCBI taxonomy): domain Eukaryota; kingdom Metazoa; phylum Chordata; class Mammalia; order Rodentia; family Cricetidae; genus Peromyscus; species Peromyscus maniculatus. The sequence goes on along the minus strand of NC_134854.1, from coordinate 19,643,081 downwards.
TTATATCAAGGATACTATCAACATGTCTTATCATTGTCAGCATTAATCTTGATCACTTGTCTTAGAGTTTATAAGGTTAAATGCTGTTTGGAAATTGTAATTAATTATAAAGCATGATATTTCCTTTAAGTGAATATTAAATTTAATTTTAAGCATCATTTATCCAAGCAGTAGTACCATTAGAACTAGTTATGAACCATTCAGGTTACAATACATTAAAGATGACATTGCATATTTAGAAGTGCTAGGAAGAGGGATTGCATGATAGGAAAACAGGTTGAGTGAGTTTTAAAGTTCATTTTGGGTACCATTCATGTGCAAGAAACTGATATGATCAATTCTTGCTTAGCGTATTTGATTTTGCAAAGCATGTTGTAATCACTCTGGGTGTTTTTTTCCAGTATCCCTGTGAGGATGGACTTTGGAGTCAGAGACTAGCATTTGGCTCGGAGTTTAGTCAACTGACCTTTAGAATAATCTTAGGGTCTTCTCATCAATAAAATAGGTATAAGTAGCATAGACTTTAGTGTAAATAATATATAGAAGATTTCAACTAAACTTCTAAAATATATACAAGGCATTCTCTTTATCATACCTCCTCCCACACCATTTGAACTTATAAATAAATAGTTCAAGATTTGGGAATTATCAGGATGCATGGTATTTTTTAAAGTGATGATTAATATGTTTAAAAGCTATCTTAATTTTTGTTTGTGTCTGTGTTTATATGTGTGTAGATGCACACATGCATGGACATGTGCATTCCATCATACATGGGTGTGGAGGAATGAGGACAAATTTCTACCATGCCTTGGGGATCAAACTTACATTGTTAGGGTTGGTAGCAAGCACCATACCTGCTGGGGCGTCTCACTGGGCCATGAAAATTAATCTTCATTTTTTAAATACCAAACTTTTTTTTTTTTTTTTTTTGGTTTTTCGAGACAGGGTTTCTCTGTGTAGCTTTGCACCTTTCCTGGAGCTCACTTGGTAGCCCAGGCTAGCCTCGAACTCACAGAGATTCGCCTGGCTCTGCCTCCCGAGTGCTGGGATTAAAGGCGTGCGCCACCACTACCCGGTAATACCAAACTTTTTATGAGAAAAATTTGACTTCAAACCAATGCTAGTCTTATGGTGGTAAACAAACACAGTCCTTGTGTCCATGCAGACATTAGTAGAATACCAGCACCATGGTCATGGGATAGTCACAATTTCTTAAATTGTTTGGGCATAATTCTAGATCTCCCAGACCCTACTTATAGCTTTTGCCCACTTTAAGAACAGCGGTGCGGGCGGGCGGGCGGGCGGGGCATTAAAACTATAATGACCACAATGGATTTGAACACTGATTGGTAATGCCATTGTATTGTTGGGATTACCTTAACAGGGTACCTTGAGGAGCTATAATAATGTGAACCTACACCATTTGTAGTGAAGTTGCAACATGTGTGCATTTTATGTAAGAGAAGGCAACTATGTACACTCAAGCCAAAAATACACACAGCTATCTTTTGTTATCTGTGTGGGAATAGTTCCAGAACTTTCAGGCATACTAAAACCTGAAACTTCCCTAAGGCTCATATATAAACTACCCTAATATTTGCTCACAAACTGTGCACATCTTTATCAGAGCTAGATCTACAGTGTGAGTTCTTTATAAATAGTTATTACTCCATGTAGTTTAGGAAGTAATGATAAGAGGTCTGTACCTGCTCACTGCCTATGCAATTTAAAAATATCTTCGATCTGTGGTTGACTGAGTCTACAGATGCAGAACTCATAGATACAGAGGCCTGATTATACATACCACAAAGGATGGAGAAAGATCATTTCTATATGCCACTTTTTTCACTGGGTGTAGGCGTTAGAGTAAGTCCAAGGTAAAACTATGTTCATGTTTTCCCCTCAGGTTGTGTCTCTCAGAATTCCAGACTTTTTTCCATGCCATGTGTGGCAATTGTATTTAAAGGTATTCATTTTTCATAGAGCAAGATTCCTACATGTAAGTTCATTCCTTCATCTGAACATTATATTAAAGAAATTGAATTGTCATCAAAGTCTATATTAGTGCTGTTTATCTTCCATGTGAGATATTTCAATGACCACTTTTGACACTATGTCTTTTTGCCTTATAAATTAACCCCAACGTAGGACATAGTTCCACTGTTTTCTATTATTAGTTTATACATAATATAAATTATATAATATGAAATTATCCACACCATACCTTTTTCCCAGAAAATTAGTTTTGGCAGTCATTTGGTAAGAAAAATGGCTTTATTAGTACCAACCTTAGAACCATCTGGTTCCTGGTATCCAGGCTAGTGCTGGGTTTTCCTATTCTGATCTGCTTAAATTCCTTCACACATCGCTATGGGAGACATGGACATGGTGTCGCAGCGTATGTGTCCCAAAGCCTGACTCCAAGAGTTAAAGGAGCGCTAATGAAGAAGTATCATGCTCCCTCTGAGCCTCCACCTTAACGTAGCAACGTTTCCAGGAAAAGAGCTCCAGGGGCATTCTCCTCCTTTTTCTTCTGTGTTAATGTAGACAAGGTAGAGGTGGACAAATTTCCACACTGCTGGGTCAACAGCAAGAGGAGGAGTTCCCTGGACGGTGTGGGTTACCTGTGGGGTAGACAGTAGGAACTGGGCTCTTCTGTCCATGAAGAACTGTATGTATTCTTCTTCCTTTTGACACCAGCAATGAACCAGAGATGGAAAGGAAGACAAGTCAGAGCAGTCAATTAATTCCAACCTTATTTTCACCATCTTGCCCTTTCATGGCTGGTACATTACTAGGGTTCCCAGTGAAGTGGTTACAACAGAGCCAACAGGGAAACTAATCAGATGTATTAGTTACTTTTTTCATGGTTACATCTTTGACAGGGGAGAGATGTTTATTATGATCTAGGTAAGGATTCTGAGAATATAGTCTGATATGTTATGGAAGGAAGTCATGGCTGCTGAAGTGGTTTCATCTGTGGCAGTGGGAACATGAGACAACTGCTCCTCATGTCCTAGTAGACCAAGAGCAAAAAACTCCGAACAATAAGCACATCTTAACTTCAAGGCCTGCCCCCAGCAACCCACTTAGAGCTAACCCACAGGCTCTTGAAACAATGCCACCAGCTGAGGACCAGTTTCTCAAACGTATGAGCCCATGGGATATTTTACATTCAATCCACACCATCACAAACACAGAGAGGGAGGTATTATAAATGAAGTATGTAGAAAATTAGAATTTTCTGGCTATTTTACATATATATTTGTGGTGATATTGTACCCCCCAATATATTGTGCACCCTAATAAATTTACCTGGGGTCAGAGAACAGAACAGCCACTAGATAGACATAGAGGCCAGAAAATGGTGGCATGCACACTTTTAATCCTAGCATTCCAGAGGCAGAGATCCATTTGGACCTCTGTGAGTTCAAAGCCACACTGGAAACAATCAGGCATGGTGACTCATGCCTTTAATCCCAGAAAGTGATGGCAGGAAGCAGAAAAGTATATAAGGTGTGAGGACCAGGAATTAGAGGGTTTTTAAGCTTTTAGCTTTTAGCAGCAGTTCAGGTGAGATCCATTTGGATGAGGACTCAGAGGCTTCCAGTTTGAAGAAATAAAATCAGCTGAGAAGTTGGCAAGGTGAGGTTGGATATAGCTTGTTCTGTTTCTCTGATCTTTCTGTGTTTACTCCAATACCTGTCTCCGTGTTTGTTTTTATTAATAAGACCTTTTAAAATGTATCTACATATATTCATAAACATTCTAATTACCATGCCCATGTGCTGCATAGCACACAAAAAATATGGGAAGCAGACATTCTCGTGTGGTAGAGAGACACAGGCCTCCATAATCATTGTACCTCATGTGAGGTGAGTGACATTTTAAAAGGTCAGGGTTGAGGGTCAGCAAACTATGTTACTTTAAAAACTCCTGATGTATCACTTTCTATAGTGTGGTACCAGGCATGTTACTGAACTTCTCTAAGTTTTGACATACATCTGTAAAATGTATGTGGTTTGGAGGATTAAAGGAATGTATTCAGCATATTAGTAATATTAATGCAACCTGAATTTTAGCTGGCTTTAGAGAAGTAGAGTCAATTAGCCTTGGGAATAACTGGCAGGAAATTATAGCACATTCTTAGCTCTTTGCTTTTGGTGAAAGAATTGGGCTCATCATGTCCTAGAAGGCCATTATTTTGACATTTTGTTTAAGGCTACTTGCTAATTTGACTCAGTTATTTTAGGCAAGAATGTTTAAAAAGACCTAAGTGATATTATTAACAAATAGGTTGTGTCTTCTCCTCACAGAGTTAAGCCTCTAATTATATGTTGAGCTGATTTATTAGTACTACAGGCTTAAACATTTCCTAACAATTAAGATTGACTAGAGACCCAGAATAACTGTCCACATGCAAGGGATCTGACGGCAGAAGTGTGGCGGAGGAAAAGGTGATACTTGAAGGATGAGTCACAAGGAATGGCTCAGAGAAAGGTATTAATTAGACTAATAGGAAATTATAACAAGTAAAATATGGGTTAAGTATCAGCAAATTTCCCTTAAGGACATGCTTCCTATGATAGTAGGGAAGAGTCTTCTAAAGGAGGTGATTAAAGCTTTGAAGCCTAAGACCTTTAAAACTAGACTGAACAGAGTCCCTGTGAGCATGCCTACCATAGTTGCAGGGGCCCTGTTAGGTAAGCTAACAGCCCTTGACACTGTTAAAAGCTTGGGATAGCTGGCCTGAAAAATCGGTCATTCGAATCCACTTGCATAATTTTCTTTTAGGACAAATCTTCCAATATCACTGATATCAATATAGACACCACAGAAGCCAGCTTTTCATTTTTAAAACCTAGTGTATTTTTTGATTACTCTTTTAGCAGAGAGAATCTTATTCCTTAAGATACGTGAACAAATATTAACTTTGGTTTCTTTTCAGAGAACAGAAGCATTGTTAAACACAAGACTGACTCTCCTTTTTGTTCTGAGTTCTTCCATGTCTTGCACAGTGAATCTCTGTTTGTCTGGCATCGTCACATAAGCAGGGGTGTGCCATGCCCTCCAGAAACTGTCCTGATAGACAAAGTGGGTTGACACATTGCTGTTACTACTCTAAATGCATCTCAATGATCCATTTTTACCTGAATAACTCCCACCATATAGGTTTCACCAGAGGCAACACTGCCTGAAAATATCTTACTATGTGTTTCTAAGACATCACTTAAGTCCCAGCCCCTCAAATGTGGCTTATGTTCATGCCTCTGAAGCACTCTGATGCCATAATGTTCTTCAAGAAATCAACATGTGGTCCTGGACTGAATTCCTTTGTTCTGCTATCGCTAACATTTAGCACAATGTTGGCTCCTGGTAAGTACTTAGAAAATGTTTCGTGGATGAGCTAATGATCATCACACCTCACTGGGAGAAGTAATAAATTGGTTGATATCCTAAAAGGATACATGTTTGTAGCTGGAGAGTTTCTCTCCAGCTCCCGCCAAACCCCGGCAGTCCTGCCGCCCACTTATAAAATAAACACACAGACTCCTACATTATTTAGGAGTTTGGCCTAATGGCTTAACTGTTTGGCCTAATGGCTCAGGCTTCTAGCTAGCTGTTCTTATATCTTAAATTAACCCATTTCTATAAATCCATACCTTGCCACATGGCTTGTGCCTTACCAGAGTCTTACATGTTGATACTCATGGCGGCAGCTGGCAGAGTCTCTCTGCCTCAGCCTTCCTGTTCCCAGAATTCTCTTCTCTGCTTGTCCCACCTATACTTCCTGCCTGGCTACTGGCCAATCAGCATTTTATTTACAGAGCAATATTCACAGCACTTCCCCTTTTCTTTTTTTTCAAAAAGGAAGGTTTTAACTTTCACATAGTAAAATTACATATAACAAAACAATTATCAAGCAAGAATTACAGTTACAATATCTAGTTTATTTGCATTTGGCAAAATTAAAGAAGATATCCTATCTATCCTATATTTGTGTGTCTAAGGTTTTATATCTAACTTATCTTTTATCATAACTAAGGAAAATTATAACTATCTAGTCTTCAATTACATCAAAGACCTCAGAAGGATATTCTATTACCTGAGAAATGAGAGAAGGACGCAAGCAACTTTCGGGAGTCTTGTGAGAGTAGACAGAGACAGCTGGCAGCCTGGACAGTTCTCCAAAGTTCCTTTGTAAAGTTGGGGCATCTGTCTTCAGCCCACAGGCCTAGAGTCTCTCAGTCATTTTTCTCTGTGTCTTGTAGAATGTCTGGCAGTTTCCTCTGTGAAGCAGAAACCTGAAGGACCATTTTGTCAAGCAAAGTTCAGTGGTCACCTTCCTATGGGTCCTGCATGTCCAGTCGATCAAGCAGTACAGGCTAGAACAGTTTCTTGCCTAAATGGCTATTTTTGCCAAGAAGAAGATAAACTCCATATAGAGTGTCTTCGATGCCCATCCTCCTCTCTGAAGTAAATCGGTGCTGCCAGGAGCAGACATGTCTCATTGTCCAGAAAGTCTAAATTTTTAAAAACAATTTAAATGCAGTATTTTGTAGGTCTTTGAAGTATTTGAAGATTACCTATCTATCTGAAATATATCTATGTATACCTAGAAAACTTAACATGACTATAAGTTTGACTATCATAGAAGACTAATTGTTCCATTACAATTTAAATGAGTTGTATAAACATAATACCTTAAACAAGAGTAAAAATAACATACAGTATAATAAAATTAACTTTAAATTTGTATCAATAAACTAAAATACATAGCAATATAAAACATTTTTAAACAAGTTTCTCTTTAAAAGTAGGTTCATTAATCTATCCTTTCATCCTATCATATCTATATCATATCCCCTCTTCTTCTTTAGAAAGAGATTGCATTTATAATCAACCTGTTTTAAATAAAAATGTTGGTTTTTCTCTGTCCCACACCAGAGGGCTCTTCTGATATGGGACACAAGAATCTTTCAACCTTACTTGGGTATAGAGAAGGAGTGAGCCAATTCCATCTCCAAAGCCAGCTTGGTATATTTGGGAATTTGGGCATAGCTTCTCATACTACTTCCTTCTGGATGGGGGTGCAATATTTTATGGGAACACAAAGAAAATTTTAGGATTATGGAGTACTCCGTGAGGGTGTATCGTCTGAGCCAGTTGCCTTGAAACCATTCTAGATGTTGGATCATCTGGGCCATGGTGTCATCGGAGACCTTTCAGGGGGTCTTGGCTGGTCAAACCTAATGTATCTTAATCTGGAACAAATCCATAGCCTCTGGCTTTCTGTGTCCTTTCCAAAGCAACATATCCTTACATCCAAATTTTGAAGTTAAGTTACCTTTAAAATATACAGATTGGCTTAACTCAACAGCTTTTACAACTAAATGTCTTTCTACAGTTAAGAATATCAAAGACAACATAATCCAGATTCTCTATGTGGTAGCCATCTTTACATGGCTTATTTTTTATATTAATTTTACTGTCTCTTTAAACACTTTATGTTTTAAAACTACATATTTCTTTATATAACTGTATATGTCACCTTTTTTTGTCTCTTTCAAGCTTATGTATATTTTACACACATTGTAAACTATTCCATCTGAATCTGTCTTATTGTGAACCTATTGCTTTAACTGCAGCATTCTAAGACTGAAACGTTTGGATGCTGGCTCTGCCCACCTCAACTTCCCAACATGGTGGTGGTACATTTACTGCCAGCTCTGGGAGCCATCAACTCTCAGAAACAGTGGGTCTATGCTTTTATCAAAGCAGTGTGTAGCCCAGAAACCTCCTTTTTTTTTTAACTAGCAAAAACTATATCCATCACACAGCATTGTGCACAGCTTGGAGACACCTCTGTGTAACATAGCATAGGTCAAGACCACACGCATGCCACAAACCCGCCATAGAGTAGCTCAAACCCACAGGGTGCTGCTAATTTGAGAGAGAAGACAACTAGGAAGCTGTTTTTAGCTCTGTTTTAGAATCTTTTTTTCTCAGGTTTTAGGTGGAAACTCTTGCACCATTTGTAGCTAGAGTTTTCCTGCCTGGCCCATGGTCAGGGCAAATCTCTCTCACCCGCCAGTCCCACAGCCACTGAGACCGAACCAAGTAAACACACAAAGACTTATATTACTTATAAACTGTATGGCCGTGGCAGGATTCTTGCTGACTTTTCTTATATCTTAAGCTAACCCATTTCTACTAATCTATAAGTTGCCACGTGGCTCGTGGCTTACTGGTATCTTAACATGTTGCTTCTCACAGCAGCTGGCAGCATCTCTCTGCCTCAGCCTTCCACTTCCCAGAATTCTCTTCTCTGCTTGTCCCGCCTATACTTCCTGCATGGCTACTGGCCAATCAGCATGTTATTTATACAGAGAGATATTCTCAGCATATGTTGGGAAAAATTACCTAAGGGACAGAAGTCATGAAGATTGGAAAAAGAAGACCACAGGTCAGGCAAGAAAGGCTGTGTGAACAAAGGCACCAAGATGAGAATAACTAAAAGATGCTCATGAAATACTGGAGTATCATATAATTAGAGTGAAAGCTATATGTTAAGTAAATAGTGGTCAAACTATGAGGGTCTGTGAAAGACAAGAAAAAGATATTAACCCGCCCATCACTTCAGAACAGATGACTATTATAACAAAAGTGGTCCCTGGTGGAAGGGCAACCTAGAACATGTACACCGGAAGCAGGGGTGGTGATCACACAACAGTCACTAAAAGCCACTAAGAGCTGTGTGTTGTAATACATGAATGAGAAGCCGTGGTGGGGTGCATTGCTGTTTCCAATATGTACTCCTCTCCCTTTTAGGGCCTGTCCTCTAACCCTGGGCTCGAGACTTGTGGTAACTTGGCTGGGCCATTTGCTTTGGTTGCTAGAGTCTGAGTACGGATGATATGAACAAAAATTTGAGAAGCATTTATATTGTTGTGTGACTAGGCAGGATGCCATCCTCACTAAAAGACGAAAACTTGCCTAATCTATGTTTAACAAGCCCAGGAGCAGCTAAGCCCTTGCTGAATGCAGCCTTAACCAGTTAACCCCCTAGCTAGTCCACAAACACATGGTAAATGCTAAATAATTATTTTACCATTGAGTTTTGGGGTGTTTTGTTGTGTAGGGAATAGTAATTGTTACAGGAGTTTAGGATGTGGTAGTGTGGTAGAAAGAAAGGACCGGAGGATTATGAGACATACTTTGAAGGTCAAAGTTCTTTTGTGGTAACCAAGACTGGGGGTGAGTAAAATTCAAAAGGTACTGTAAGTTTTTGTCTCAAGTAAAACAAGGATGATTACATTTATGTGACAGAGAAATGAGTCCAAAATTATGAATTTGTTGAATCTGAAGTGATTGTGGGAAGATCTGGGGAAATGGGTGTGACAAGGACTTAGAGGTAGGGAGAAGGGGCTGAACTAGAGGACACAGATAATGTTCTCAACTCTGATGCCCAAATTCCTATCTGAACCTTTGACCTACAATGTCACTGTGTCTGAAAAAGGGCCTTGAAGAGATCATTGGCGCTGAATTATACTGTAAGGGGGGTAATCTATTCTAGTTAAACTGGCGGCTTTCTAAGAAGAAAACAAAGCAGAGACCTGCATTTACACTGAGATAAAAAGGCCACATGAGGACACAGTGAGAAGTCATCTGTCCACAAAGCACAAAGCCCTCACTTCTGACCATACTGGGATGCTGACTTCAACTTCCAATCTCCTGGACTGTGAGAAAATAAATTTCCGAGTGCAAACCACTAAGTCTGAGGGATTTTACTAGAGCCATCTGAGTTGAGTGATGGAATGCTAGAAATAGCCTGGAGATGGCATCCAGGCTGGACCTAAAGATGTCCACTTGGAGTGTGTGTGTGTGTGTGTGTGTGTGTGTGTGTGTGTGTGTGTGTGTGTGTGTGTATTTGTAGACATCCAGAAGATATGTCATAACTATGGAGGGACAAAGACATACCTTGTAGAGTAGGCATGCCATCATGGAGGATAGAGGATGTGCGGGCTTGGAGTCAACAAGAACTAGAATTGAATCCTTCCTCTTTACTGGAGAAATGAGAAATCACTTAACCATTCACATGCCACTATTTTGTATTTTTTGAAGTGGTATTAATAACAGTCCACACATTCAGTGGCCATTGTGGAAATATGGGAAGATTCTTCTGCACATACAAAGTGCTTTATAGCGTGTGCAGCATATAGTTGTTTCTAACTAAAGGGAAGGTATTTCAGAATGTATTATTATCAAACATCAACACCATTACAGTGTACTTGATGGCAAAGTAATTCACTAGATTCCATCATAGGGATCTTAGTGGCCTTTGAAGGAATTAGTACAGTGGCCACAAGTCTACATATGTGTGTGGAGGTGTGGAGAGGGAGAAGGAGAAAGGACACCCATTTGGCAAAACAGACAACAGTCAAACAAGCAGACATTTTGGGTTTGGAAATAAGAGCGCATTCAGATAAAAATGCAGTGGGATGAAGCAGGAAGGATGGTTGGGGCGACTCAAGCTGAGGCCTGGTTGTCATGTCCAGAGAGAGGAGACACAGGTACACATGATGGTAAACAGGAATGACAAATCCAGGTATCATTTCTGCCAAGAGCTCACAGAGTTTTGGAGTCTAGTTTTGTGTGAGTCTAGAAAAAAATTGCTCCCATTAGCATAAACAGTTCCCAGTGTTCCTTCTGTCTTGATAGACAATTCCTTGATCTGCCGTTTGCTTTCTGGGTCTGTCCCTGTAGTCTGGTGCAGACTGAAGCCCAGGGAGATTCACGTAACCAGTTAAGGATGGATGATTTCATTGTCTTGCCTGGCCAGGGACGAGTCTAGGTGGAGGATGAGAGATAACAGGCGGGGCCCTAAGCAGAAGCCAAGATTAACAGCATCTCTCATTCTCATTTCAAATTCATCCATTGAATCAGGAGTTGAAAACAATTTTTCTTTGGACTCTCCTGGTAAGATCTAAAAAAGAAAATAAAAAAGAACTAGCAAGTATTATTTCTAAGGCACAGTTACTTAGGTATACCCCTTCCTGGTGGGGGGGTGTGAATTTATTTCTCTATTCATCTCGTGCTGCTTGCTCTGTGATTTGCACTCGCAAAGCCCCTTATTTGGTGAAATCCTCCTTTTGGAAAGTGTCCCCGCAGTTAATTATCGACTTACAAAGAAAGGAAGAAGGATGATGTCACTGAAAACCTCTTATTCTCGTGGATTTACATAAATGCTGAATGCAAATAAAACAACATTTTCTGAATAGTTCCCTGCACATTTCTGTTTAGCAAGAAATAAAAACGGACTGTATTTTTGGTGATCTTTTTCATTGGTAGACTATAGGTAATTTGGAGGGACTAATCTGGCTGTCTTTCTTCAATTATCTGGCTTGCTCTGGCAAGGAGCACATGAAATGAAATCAGAGGGGACATTATAATTAGAAGAACAAAGAGAACCATAGTGTTTTCTTATAAGTCTACCTTTTGTTGTTGGAAAACTGCGTGGCAACATTTTTATTTCAGAGTCAAATCAGTCTTTCTTGTCTCAACATAATCCTCCAGTTATGGTGGAAAGAGTTTCTCTCTGCCTTCCACCAAACTTCCTTCTGAAAATACTCTTTATTTGAGTCTCACTGGGTGGATGCATACTGCTGTGGCCAAATAGGTCCGGATTATTTTACATGCAGGAAGGGAAAAAGATTAAAAAAAGAGAGAGAGAGAGAGAAGAGGAGAAGAGATTCACTTGCATGTGCACACAAGAGAGAGACAGAGAGAGAAAGAGTTCTTTCTCAAACTGTGGCATAAAGCTGCCACCTCAAGTCATCTGCACACCCTCTTCTGGCATTGTTCAGCTAGAACTTTCTGGAAGAAAGTCTTAGTTTCAACATGCTTCCTTAAGCACATTTTATCAGCAAACCTGGCTGTGCATTTGGGGGCTTTCAGAAAGGTACTTGGCTGATCCTCCCTAAAGAGTGAACTAGTCGCCGATTTTCCTTTAAGCAAGATGGCAGGCAGGAGCTAAAGTACATTAAGGATCTGCACCCCTGACATGGAAATCTGTAGACTCTTGAGGGGCAACAGAAAGCATTGTCGTGGAGTGAGGGTCATGGCAGTCCACAGCAGATGCTTGCTGTCCTGTGCTCTGGATCAAACCGTGGAGAAGAACCCCCTGGAGGAAATCCCTAGAGCAAATGAGAGGCCAGGCCTTAAGCTTGCTCTCTCCTCTCTCTTCCCTCCTCTATACCCCACAGAAGCCATGACAGAGGCTCAGAGCACTCTTGATAAAAAGTGCTTCCATTAGCTAAGCTATAGGGAGGGTTGAAAGTGGGTGCCTAGTAGGTGGCAGAGAGAACATAGAATGAGTAATGGGGTGACTTACAGCACCCAAGTCATTCTTCCTTGAGGAACATTCCCTCTCCCCTGCCAAGTACACTCTGATGAGCAGAAACAGAGCCTAGCTTTCTCCTGCTTTACTGAGAAACAGTCAAGGATGTAGTTCCTTGAGGTACAAGTACAAAAAAAACAAGATAAGCAGAACAATCTGTACTGGATGAAGCACTAACGATGTACAAGAGAGAACAAAAATGTTTAAAGCATAATAAAAATCCTCAAGAAAAGGAAAGTTACGCAGAACACAAAAGAGACATAGATCATTGTAAGAATGAATCAATGATGAGGTACTAAAGGATGAGAAGTGAACTAGAGAATTCATTATCTGTACGCTGTAAGGCACAGATGTTTGCTTTCCCAATAAAGCAAACAGGAGTGTATTAGTGACAGACAGTAAGAGACACAGAAGCTAGAAGTATTATGGTCTTTTAAAAGAGCTAATGCCCATAGATTAGGAGTCCTGAGAAAGGAACAATAAATGGAGGAAAAGAAATATTTCAAGACAGAATAAGCAGAAGTTTTCAAAATTGGAGAAGTATGTAAGACCTTAAATTAGAAACACAGATGGGTAGCAGGCTGGTGAGATGGCTCAGCAGCTAAAGGTGCTTGTGGCCACAATGAAAAAAGACAGCAATGTCAACAAAGGGTGCTGATCAAATCACAGGTAGAAGAATGCAAATGGACCCATATTTGTCACCCTGCACAAAATTCAACTCCAAACAGACCAAGGACCTCAGCATAAGCCACATACACTGAGCATGATAGAAGGGAAAGTAGGAAGAGCCTTGAAGTCATTGATAGCGGCAAAGACTTTCCAAACAGGATACAGTAGCATAGGCACTGAGATTAGCAATTAATAAATGGGACCTCATGAAACTGAAAAGCTCTATACAGCAAAGGACACCATCATTCAGGCAAAGTGACAGCCTACAGAAAGGGAAAAGATCATCACCAGTTACATATCCAATAGAGGGTTACTATCTAAAATATTCAAGGAGCTCTAAAAACTAGATGTCAAGAAAACAAATAACTCAGTTTAAAAATGGGATACAGATCTAAACAGAACAATTCTCAGTAAAGGAAACCCAAATGGCCAAGAAACACTTAAAGAAAATTTCAACGTCCTTAGTCATCAGGGAAATGCACATCAAAACTACTTTGAGATCTCATCTTACCCTGTTAGAATGACTAAGGTCATTAATACAAATGACAGCTCATGCTGGTGAGGATGTGGAGTAAGAGGAACACTCATCCATTGTTGGTGAGAGTGCAACCTCGTACAGCTACTATGGAAATCAGTGTGGTGGTTCCTCAGGAAGCTGGGGCTAGATCTACTTCAAAATCCAGCTGTACCACTCTTGAGCATATACACAAAGGACTCTATATCCTTCTACAGAGACACTTGCTCATCCATGTTCATTGTTGCTCCATTCATAATCGCCAGAAATTGGAAACAGCCTAGATGCTGATCAACAGATGAATGGATAATGAAAAATGTGGTGCTTTACACAGTAGAATATTACTCAACTGTTAAAACAAACAAAAATCATGAAATTTGCAGGCAAATTAATATAGCTAGAAAAAAAAATCATCTCAAGTGAGGTAATCCAGTCCCAAAAAGACAAAGATGGTATGTATTCCCTTACATGCGGATGTTCGCTTTTAAGCCTTTGATAGGTATGTTTTTACCTAAATAATTACAAAGGTTAGGTATAGACTAAGGAACTAGGTAGGAAGGGAAAGAGCTCCTAAAGCAGGGGAAATAGAATATATAGTTATGGAAAGAAGGGGGGAGGTGAAGACTAGAACAGTAGGATTAGCAGAGAGGTGGGGAGAAGAGGGTGGGTAAGGGAATGAATACATGGAGGAACAGTTAACACTCATGGCCACCTGAGGCATCATATGGAAACCTACTACAATAAAAGTGTCTTAAAGTATATATAGATATGAAAGAAATCTAAATGGAATTACCAAATAGCAGGGGAGACAAAGCCCCAACTAGATTTCTCTTGATACCAAGTGAAACGTCCGGTGCCAGGAGTGGGTTGTATCTAACTGAGCTATTGGTCCATGGGGCCATGTAGAAGCCATAAACAACTCAGGCTATTGCCATGGCTACTGGTGCTCTCTACAAACTGACGGGACAACACATACATAGCTCCCTGAACACAGAGAAGTCAGACTGGTGCCTAACTAAAGTCTTCACCACTGCTGACTAGTGTTCCTGGTACTGGAAGGTACTCTGCAGACTTCCAGAGTAGAAAGCTAAACACTAACCCAGCTACAAAACCTTTGATTTATAATGGTGACCTTTTTGCATGATAAGCTGGTGGAACAGAGACATAAAAGTTGTGGGAGTAACCAGCCACTATCAAATTGGATTAAAGCCCATTCCATGAGATGGAACCCAGGCCTGACACTGTTCAGGTGGCCAAGAACCTGAGAATAGAGAGGACGTGGTCCCAAGGAAAAACCGAATATTATTGCTTTGCTACAGGAACAAAGCAATCAAATGATTCCTAATGACATTCTGGTATATGCATTGATCACTGTATCACTAACACATCAGAGGCGTTTCCTCCTGCAAGAGATGGTAACTAACAAAGAGACCCACAACTGGACAATGTGTAGGAATGAGAGACCTTGCAACAGTCAGTCCTACATGGATTTTTTTCATCAAAGCATTCCTTCCAGGCCTCAGGGAACTATGTGGAAGAGGAAGAAGCAATGTTATTTGCTATAAAGTTTTCAAAATTAGAGAAATACATAAGACATCTGTCTATATATGTGTTAATAGGGATGGAAGAAACAGGGCCTTCTAGACTCAACTGGATTGACAGGCTTATGAACTCCCAGAGACCGTGGCAGCATGCACAGGGCCTGCACAGGTTCAAATCAAATGGGTCCCAGCTGTAAGAGGGGAAGTGGACACTAACCACTAACCCAGAAACTATCTACAATTGACAGCTACTTGCAAAGAAAAGATTAGTTTTCCACAGCGGAGTCTCACTGGGTATATAAATCATTCTTTAAGGGAATGCGGGACTCATCCCTAGCAGTAGATGGCCAACACAAAATGAACTCAATAGGTTTTTGGAGGTGTTTTGTCTCATAATGCTTTGATTGCATATTTTTTTTTACCTTATTAGTTAGTCTTTTGTTTATATATTAGGGCTTACGATTTTATGCTTTATGGGTTTTTGTGTATGCTTTTGTGTGTTGCTGTGTGTGTATGTATTTCTCATGCGTTTTTTGTTTTTTTCTTCTTTCTTTTGTAGGTTTGTCTTGTTTTATTCTTTTTTTAATGGCTTGTATCTTAGTTAAGGTTACTATTACTGTGATGAAATGCCATGACCAAAGCAACTTGGGGAGGAAAGGGTTTATTTGGTTTACACTTCCATATTGCTGTTCATTACTAAAGAAGTCGGGACAGGAACTCTAACAGGGCAGGAACCTGGATGCAGGAGCTGATGCAGAGAACATGGAGGGGTGCTGCTCACTGGCTTGATCCTCATGGCTTGCTCAGCCTGCTTTCTTATGAACCCAGGACCACCAGGTCAGGGTTGTCACCACCCACAATAGACTGGACTTTCTCACATCAATCACTAACTAAAAAAATGTCTTACAGCCAGATCTTATGGACGCATTTCCTCAATTGAGGTTCACTCCTTTCAAATAACTATAGGTTGTGTAAAGTTGACATAAATGTAGCCAGCCAGCCTGTTTGTTTCCTAAAGTGAGGAGCATGGAGTTGAGTATCTGGGGAAGTGGGGAGGATCTGAGAAAAGAAGTGAGAAGGGAAAACATGATCAGAATATACTGCTTGAAAATAAATATTATTTTCAATTTTTCAAAAAAGGTACTTGTGGCCAAGCCTGATAACTTAACTTCAATCCATGGGACCCACATGGTAGAGAAAAGAACCAACTCCTACAGCTTGTCCCCTGCCTTCTCTGGTATGCACATGTCTGCCCCAATTTAATAAATATAATAATTAAAAAACATAATTGGGCACAAATAGATGATAAACAAAACCACACATAGGTATAATATTACTAAAATTTAAGACAATCATCAACAACAAAATTTCTAAAAGCTTCCAAATAATAAATATAGGGTGTGGGAGATAAGAGCGGGAGTTACAGATTCAAAAGATCAGGTGAGACCAGCATCAATGACTTAAATAGATATATCTAATACGTTAATGCAATTCTTTTTATAGCAATCAAAACACTTTAAGCTTTAGAGTTCCTTTACTAAATTAGTAAAGAAGTGCTAGACTTTGTATGAGTATTCCAGAAGGTAAAAAAAAGAAGGAAAACTGTGTTAGCAATGTGTGTAAGCTAGCAAGACCCCGACTTCATACCCACAAGAAAGCAATGCAGAAACCCAGCATTTTGTATACTTGACACATCAATAAAAATAAAACAGTACAAGGACTATTATGTAGGTGTGCCTCACTTATGATCGCAAATGAGACAAGTCTAAAATGGTTAGATAGTTGTTACAGATGCAGCTTGGCTCACCCTTTGTGTCTTGTGAACCTTCCACCAGTTGAAAAAATCTTGAGTTGAAGAAATGATTAGTTCTGTCACCAAAGCATCCAGGTTTTACACGGTAAGCTGTAGCATGTCTGAAGTTTACTGTGGCTGACTTGGGGCTGCCATTCAGTGCTGCTGCTCACACCCGTGATGGGATGCTACATTGTATGTCACCAGTTTAAGTTCACACTTCGCTTCCCACAGACCACATACCCACTTTGCCTCTTGTAAAGTTGTAAAACTGTAGATGGAATCATCATCAAGGTGGAAATTAGCCTACAGTTTTGTGTAATTATAATAAATATCTAAGATGCAAAATTAATAAGAAGATGTTTACTTTAGCTCATAGTACATTGTTAATGAATGAGCTTTTGATCTATGGTAGCCCATCATAGTGCCAAGGTGTAGTGAAGCAAAATCTCCATTGCATGTGTTGGGAGTGGAAGAGAAGAGACCAGGCACCATCTGCTCTCACCTTTATTAACAGGCCCTGCCTCGAAAGACTTTGCTTCAGTACTGCCAAGCTGGGAAGCAAGACTTCATCCTATTGAACTTTGGGAGACACTGATGATTCTAACTATGACATCCGTATATTAAAGAAATTTGGTGATCAAGTCAACTGTAGCCTGGGAATATGAAGGTGATAGTTTAAGAGAACCTGTAATTAAGCAATTAATATGAGGGAAAACACTGTGGAGTTTAAGCTATAGGAAATTTTTAAATAAAACTGTTTTAAAAGAACTAGAAGGATGATATTTTTCCTAAAGATTATCAGCTAAAAATTTACAACTAACAATATATCTCATAAAGATGCTTGGAAGGCAGACCACTATAATTATGATTTTATTTTTATATGATTCTTTGAATGCTGGATAAATGACAGAAAAGTACAAAATAAAATCCAGAAATGGTGACACATATACCTGCAGCCACTTGAGATGATTGCTTGAGATCAGAGTTCAAAACTACTCTGTGATATAGCAAGACCATATCTTAAAAAGAGAAGGAGTGGGGACAAGGAGGGAGGGAGAAAATTAGAAACAGACAGCCAACTATTAATTTTCATGACTGAAAAAGTTTTTTAAATGTCAAGGGTTTCACAGACAAAATTAATATTAGAAGTATTAATTATTCATTCAAAATTTTCTTAAAATTTTGACCAACAATATTTATCAAAAGCAACATAAAGAAGGACCATTTCTAGTAACAATCAAAACTATAGCACCTAGGAACTAACATCAGTATTTAAGCAACAAAATTTCATGGAAAGCATTCAAACTAAATTTTAGAGCCTAAAGGAAAATCTGAGTAAATAGGTAAAATGTCTACTCATTACATCTTTTCTCTCCTAATATTAACTTCAGAATGTTTACATCCTAGCAGGATGTTTTGAGAAACTTAACCATTTGAATATAAGATTTATATGGAAGAATAGAAGTCCATAAATAGCCAGCAGGGAATTTGAGAACGGAAGAGCAACATGTATTGCTATACAAACTAAGACGCATTGCTGACTCAGCAGAAAACACAAAGAAACCTTAATAGACTACTGTGGTAGACAAAAAACTTGTAAACAGAACCCTGAGTATATAAAACTGTTATCTCGTTACAGAAGCATCACAAGTCAGTGAAAAATTATTGAAAATGATACCAGCCAAGCTGGCCTGCATACAGCATACTCCAAGTAACTTAAAGATCAAAAGGTACAAGGTAAAAATAAAAAAGTAATGAAGTAAAATATAAAGCAGTATTTCCTGATTTCATCATGAGGACAGCATTTTCCCCAACCAAATGCCATAACAGTACAAACTATAAGAATTCCTGTTGAGTGAGCAGCACCATGATGGGTCAGTGAAGAAGTCACTGGAAGAAAATATGTACTATATCTAACACGAGAATGAACAGATATTCAAGAACTTATTTTTTAAAAGATTTATTTATTATGTTTACAGTGTTCTGCCTGTATGCCAGAAGAGGGTGTCAGATCTCATTACAGATGGTTGTGAGCCACCATGTGGTTGCTGGGACTAGAACTCAGGACCTCTGCAAGAACAGCCAGTGCTCTTAACCTTTGAGCCATTTCTCCAGCCCCTCAAGAACTTTTTAAATGAAAATATAGAACCACCACATCAACAGCAGCAAAAACACTTATGTCTATAGCAGTGATGGAGAAAATGGGGCAAAATTCAGATAACTGATGGTTATATGAAGAAATGCTCAACCTTACTGATGGTGGAAGTGTGCATGGTAAGGACAGGAGAGCTAAGTTAGCAATGAGAGGTCCTGTCTGATCAGAGAGGTGAGATTAGAAATGGTAATACCCTGTGTTGATGAGATCCAGGTGGATCAGGAATCCCTAAGTTCTGCTGATACAGATATAAGCATCCATGACCATTCTAACTACAATAGAAATAAGCATTAAACACATATAAAGAGATGTTTCCTTACATTTCCCCCTATGGTGACCTAGTCCCACTTTTGAATTGTAGCCTGGAAAATGTTTTCACAGGTCTGTAGATAGTCACTTATGAGGATGCTCACATGAAGTGGTGTGGGAGAGGAATGACTTAGGGCCATCTATGTCTAGTAACTCAGAAAATGCATAGTAAAAATTGCTGGTATATATTAGTTAGAATTCCACGCAGCAGTTAGAGTCATACACTAGATGTATACACAGTTGTGTATGGATAGATCATAAAAAGCATTGTGCTGAGTGATTAAAATGGTGCATTCATTGACATGATTTTTAAAGAGATATACTTATTCAAGGACACAAACAATTAACTGGTTATTAAAGTGGCAGTCAATAAATGGAGTAAACAATAGGGTTGAAAAGGGAAAAATAAAAATAAAAAGAGGCAGAAGGCACACTGAGAGCAGAATTCAAGGACAACAAATACAACCGTGCCTCTAAAGTTCAAAAGGAAACACACACACACACACACACACACACACACACACACACACACACACACAGCAAAACTAGGTGCCTTGTCTAACTGTTCATATAAATTCACTCTGTGGTCTCAAATGATTGGATAGATACATACACAGACATACCCCTGAAGAGTCAAGTCAGACAAGCTTAGTTCTGACTTTACTGAGAGAGCTCTTTGTTTATTGAGACAAGCTCTCACATCACAACCAAGCTATGGCTGGCCTGAAATTTGCTATATATATATACCTGGCTGGCCTTGAACACATAGTGATCCACTGACTTCTGCCTTCTGAGATCTGTGTTTAAAGGCATGTGCCTCCATGCTGGGCAGAGAGAGTTTATTTTTATGACTAACCGCTAGTCACACCAATGAAAGCAGTTCAGCTAATTTAATGCTTTTTATTTCTCTCGTACAAAGGTTTCTCAGCAGTCAGCACCCCACCCATTGCTTTACCCCTCGACACTTTAAAAGATCGATAACATCAAGTGTTGAAAAGCAACTTGCAGAACCAAGATATCATTCAAATTAATTTAGCAGAAAATGTCTCCACTCCATGTACTGAAACTACTTTGCACAGATTAATTGGAGAATGGGGTGATTAAGCAGCAATTTTGATTAGTAGTTTGCCAACATGAAATTAAACTCCAAGCTCCTCCCTTGCTCAGTGGTAAGATTCTCAAGAAAGAAATGTCAAGAAGATATTTTATCGAAATTATTGAAAGAGAAAGCCCAGGTTCTTATTAATTTCCCAAGAAGTAAAAAAAAAATCAGTTAACTAGAGTCTTATAAACCTCTACAGTAACCCATTAAACGATTGTAATGTTAACACTAAACAGACTTATTTGGTTTCATGCAATGCTTAAGGATGCTACATGCACCTTAGGAAGTGATTCTATTATTGTTACCTTTTTAATTTTTCAGACAAAGAATCCAAGTCTTAAAGACTAAAAAGTATTTAACCAAAAATTGTAGAGCCACTAAATGGCCAAGTGACAGCATGGTAAACTTTTTTTCCTCACAGAAAATCCTTTGCATGCATCAGAAATGGGACTAAGAAGCAGATGCCAAATTGCAAATGTTAATAGCAGGTAGATATATGGAGTGAGGACATGCGTTTTTTCTTAGTACACCAGGCAGATATAATACTATCTAACATCTCTGCTAAAATATAATGTCATCCTGGCCAGTAAATGCATAATTAGAGTCAAGATTGAATAAAACTAAGAAGATGCTGAGGATATAGTATTTGAAGACCATTCTTGTATCAGCACAGCAAATGTCATGACAAGGGCCATGAAGAATAACAGGACAGAAAGTCAAAGATAGGAGTCTCAGCATTTCTGAGAGGTCAGAATCACAAGGTAATGCTTCATGACAGGTGTGGCCAAACACCTCCTAGAAAGGGAATTGATGCTTAAAGATTGTAGATTAAAAAAAAAAATCACCGAAGTAGTAGACTTCTAAAAAACAGGCTAAAATCTAGGTACTGTACTAAAACAATGCAAATATGAACACATAATTTTCTGTGGAATTGTATTAGTTCATTGAGTCCATGAATTTAGGCTCTGAAGTAGAAACCTTGGTTGTAAGTGGTTGTCTTAGTCACGATTCTATTGTTATGAAGAGACACCATGACCATGACAACTCTTATAAGAGAAAGCATTTGATTGGCAGCTTGCTTACAGTTTCAGAGCCTTAGTTCATTATCATCATGGTGGGAAGTGTTGTGGTAGGCATGGCCAGCATGGTCCTGGAAATGTAGCTGAGAACTACATTCTGATCTACAGGCAGAGAGAGCAGGACTGGGTTTAGCATGGACTTTTGAAACCTCAAAGCTCACCCCCGTAACACACTTCCTCCAACAAGGCTACACCTAATCCTATCAAACAGTTCTACTTCCTAGAGACTAGGCCTTCAAATATGTGAGACTATTCAAACCGCCACATTCCACTCCCTGGCTCCCAAAGGCTTATATCCATATCATAATGCAAAATGCATTTAGTCCAACTTCAAAAGCCTTCATAGTTTATCACAATATCAATACTGTTTAAAAGTCCAAAGTCTCTTCCGAGACTTATGTCAATCTTTTAACTGCAACTCCCCCTACAACCCACACAATCAAAAAAAAAAAAAAAACAAAAAAAAAAAAACAAAAAAAAAAAACAAACAAACATACCACATACCTTCAGTACAGAATATACATTACCATTCCAAAAGGGAGGAAAGGGAGTATAGTGAGGAAATACCAGACCAAAATAAGGTCTAAACCTAGCAGGGCAAACTTCAAATTCTGCATCTCTGTGACTGATGTCAAATCATTCTTCAGAACTCCACGTCCTTTCAGCTTTGACTACAACATGCTTTTCTCTCTTGGGCTGGTTCCACACCTGGTCTGCAGCTCTCCTTGGCAGGTAGGGTACAACTTTGGCATCTACAACATCTTGAAGTCTCCAACAAAACTCAGGCTTCACCTTCACAGCTTCATGCAATACCTTCTGTGAGCCTTCATACAAGGACACCCCTGACACTGTTCTGGCCTCGGCAGCTTTCCTTAGCCATGAAGTGAGATTCCACAACCATTTCTTGTATCCTTGTTTCTAAATCCAGAACCACGGGGCCAAAACTGCTAAGTTCTGCTGCTTGATGGGGCTGGAACTTGACCCCCCTCCTTCAGTTACATTTGCATCAGTTTTCTGTTGTTGACTTTTTCACTACTTAAAAGCCTTCTTTTAATTCCTTTCCACAAGTTGGAAGATTAGCTGGATGCAGTCTTGCCCTGAGGTCACCACTCTCTTTCTTACATTTAGCAGAGGGTTTTTCTTTAAACTTTTTATCTTCTTTAGCACTGAACTTAGCACCATTAGATTTCCCGGGGTTTGTTTTCTCTTCAAACTGTACATTTTGCATTTCTCTCTGTTCAGCTTGTTCCTTTTCATTATAGATTTGCATGAGAGTGATAATTAATAATCACATAGCATAGTCAATAACAGGCTGTCTTGAAATCTCCTCTGCCAAAGCCATCAATCAGAAACTCTTCAATTTAGCTTCATGCATATTTTTAGGAAAAGGGTAAAAAACAGCCACATTCTTTGCCAAAATATCAGAGGAATGGTGTCAAGGCCACTTACTAATCCTCTTCCCCTCTGAGACTTCTTGAGCTGGGCCTCCATAGTTCAAATCATTGTCTTCCATGCTCCTGCTAGGATGGCCCACTAAGCCTCATTTAAAGCATCAAATTACCTTTCTAATCCAAAGTCCCTATACCTTCTATATTCCTCCAACAAACAGCATGGCCAGACCTGTCAAAACATTTCTGCTACCAACTTCTGTCTTAGTCACTGTTCTATTGCTGTGAAGAGACACCATGACCATGCAATTCTTAGAAAGTATTTAACTGGGGACTTGTTTACAGTTTCAGTGGGTTAGTTCATTATCATGGCAGTAGACATGGCAATCATGGTGCTGGAGCAGTAGTTGAGAGCTACATCCTGATCCACAGGTAGAATGAGAAAGTCTGGGTTTATCATGGGCTTTTGACACTGCAAAATGACACACTTCCTCCTGTAAGTCCACACCCCCTAATCCTTCTAATCCTATCAAACAGTTCCACCCTCTGATGACTAAGCATTCAAATACATGAGCTTATGGGGGCTATTCTTATTCAAACTACCATAGTGGTCTTTATGCTATCCAAAAGGTTAGATGACTATTATACTTGGTGTTTTACTGTTTATAGCATCATTCATTTTTTTCTTTCATTCATTCACTAAATAGTTTAAGAAATGTGTATTGAGCCACAACTAGACATTGAATATGCAAAATTTAAGCAAACATCTCCACCTTTCAGGGTTTGGGAGACTTAAGAATGGCAGGGTATAAATTTGAGGAAGTATGTGCCTAGGACAAAGTTTGTCAGCCTTTATACTATTATATTCTGAGCCAGATGATTGTTTTTGATAGTTTTTTAGATAATATCTGAAAAGGTGGTTCCAGTTGGCCTTGAATTTGTAATGCTTTGGCCTTAGCCTCCTGTGTTCTAGAATTATTGGCATATGCCATCATGCCCAGGCAGATAAGTCTGTGCTGTTGGTTCTGTCATGCTCATTGTAAGGCAATTAGAAGCATCCAGACTGTATCAGTATACCCCTCTGCCCACTGAGATTCCTCAAAATATTTCCAGTACTGCCAAATGTCACCAAAAGAAAAATACCTACCTACCTGAAGAACCAGTGACAAGGGGAGAGTATCTCTAAATTAGTTCACATTAAGAGAAGGCCATAGCCAGAACCAAACAAGAATGAGGTGTTGCTTTCCCTCACTCTAGTGTCCATATGAAGGATATTTTCCAAGGACGTGGCTGATGTTTCTCTGTTCCACCCTCACTCTGTCCAGTGAAAATACAATGACTTGCTAAATTAAAAAATGCCAAGGGTCCAGGGTTTTCCAGTTAGTTTCTTTTTTCCTCCTCTTGGGATCTGTTGTCTGCAGTGTGCACAGTTCTTCTTTAGGGTCCCATCAACCACCAGGAAGGATGTGTTCCCACCATGCATTGCAATAGTGGGCTGGTGAGTTGCCCACCTCTGGGACTGTTTATTAGCAATCCTTTTGAGTTCATAGTCCTAAAACCATGACTTCCTGTGTGGGTTCCAGTCCTTAACCAAATGCTGTTTTGATTTTCCAATTTCCTCATTATTCATTTTAGTTTTCAATCTATTCAGAACTGAGATGAGCCAGGGGATGTTCTAAAGAACCTCCTCCTAAGCTGGGCGGTCGTGGTGCATGCCCTTAATCCCAGCACTCAGGAGGCAGAGCCAGGCAGATCTCTGTGAGTTCAAGGCCAGCCTGGGCTACAGAGTGAGTTCCAGGAAAGGCACAAAGCTACACAGAGAAACCCTGTCTCAAAAAACAAACAAACAAAGAACCTCCTCCCAGCATATGTACAAGATTGTTAGTCAGATAAATCACTTAGAAAGACAGTCTAAGCAAAGAGAACACCACAAACAAACATGGAATGATGACGTGATGGGAACTTAGGAACCTCCATGTAGGTCAGGGAGTAGACTGTGCAGGACACAAGGAATAGTGGTAGGTGATGAGTTAGTTGATGGACAAGGAGGCAGAGCTAGGTCACTGTGTACTCCCACACCTCATCGAGGAATCTGATTTTTGTCTGAGATGATTGTGGGTCAATATTGAGAACTTAAAGAGGTTATAGGTGATAGGGGATTATTAGAGCAGCTTCCACGGGAAACAGACACGGGGAGGACAGGTGTGGTGATGTGGAGACCACTGATTATGTGTTGTGATCACTTTTGGCATGCTTTTTACATGGGGTTCCAAATTGACGCAAAACAAACTGTATGTGTTGTGTTAATTATATGACAAATTCATTATTATAAATATGAATGGATGACAAACTTGTCTCACAACATATGGCCACTGTTAGAATAGTGACATGAATGTTATAGAAGTCACCAACCACTTTTGGTTGAATTTAAGGCCTGCTCCACTAAATAGAGCCAATACCTGGCACTGGCAATGAGGTCAAGAACCTGTAGTTAGAAGGTCATAGGCTCTTGGGGAAACTTACTGCTATTTTTCTCCTAAATTGACATAGCAATAAAACAACTCCTAAGTCTTACTGCTATATCTGTAAACCAACCATCATTAGAGACATTTCTATGTGCAGTAGATTGTAATTAACACAGAGACCCATAACTAGTCAATGTGCAGAGAATAAGAGACTTCAGAGTGCTCAGCCCTATGTGGAATGTTTATATCACACCCATATCCTCAAGGCTCAAAGATCTATGTAGAAGAAAAGGCAGAAAGATTTTAAGAGACATTTATGAATAACAACTTCTTTAAAGTTATCCATGAAAGATTCTAGGAACCATTGGTCATGGATAACTTTCAGATACAACTGTGTAGATGCACACATAAACTCACAACCATTATAGCAACATGTACAAGACCAGTATAAGATCAAGCCAGGCAAAATCCTACCATGGAGGAGAAGGATGAGGTCCAACTACTAGCTGAGGAGCTATTGACATTAAATTGGCTGCAGGATGAGGGAAAGTTAATTTTCTTTAGTAGAATGATAACTAGTATATTGGCCAAATTTCAAGGCATGTCCACACCCAGAAGTAGTTGGCTAACACAATCTGGATTCAATGAGGGAAGGGGAAAGGGGGGACATGAAGTTGGGTGGACAGAAAGTTGGGGAGTATCTGGAGAAAATGGGGGAGGGGGTAAATAAGATAAAAATACATTATATAAAATTCTCAAAGAATTAAGAGAAACATCTTTAAAAAAGAATGAGTGGAGAAAGAATAACCTTTTATGTTTCTGTGTATTTGTCTCACTGAAGTAGTCTTTGAGTGGCCAAAGCTTGCACCCAAGGAAGACTTCCTAATGAGGAAGAGTACAGAGCCTGAGAGAAGAACCACAGAGCTTACAACTGAAGAGGTGGAAACCCATACTGGAGTAAGATTTACAGGAACTAGAGCAATTCAATTCAAAGAAGAGAGCAATTCCCAAAGGTGCTGATTCTACTCATTCTCATTAAAGATGAACACAACGAAAGAGGGCTAAATAAATGACTGAAATCATAGACAGGTCACCATAAAAATGCTGAGAAGTACAGTGAAGAACTGAGAGGAAAGACATGGAATCTTCTGCAAAGATCTTTAGAAGATGTGGCAAGTAGAAGTGAGACCGTTTAAAATATGGATATGTAGCCGGGCAGTGGTGGCGCACGCCTTTAATCCCAGCACTTGGGAGGCAGAGCCAGGCGAATCTCTGTGAGTTCGAGGCCAGCCTGGGCTACCAAGTGAGTCCCAGGAAAGGTGCAAAGCTACACAGAGAAACCCTGTCTCGAAAAACCAAAAAAAAAAAAAAAAAAAAACAAACAAAAAAAATATGGATATGTAAATTAAGGTGACATGTATATAAAGTAAAGCATCAACTTTGATTTTTTAAAATGAAAAGATAACTTTAATTTTTTTAGTGCTGCAATAACAAAAAATATACTCCACCCAAAAAGCAAAAATATATTCTTCCACCATTATATTTTGCTATTGTCTTAGCAATATTCCCTCACAAACACTTTTGCACACATGCACAAAATGTTCTAAATGTTAGGCATATAGAACAACAAAAAAAGATAAAAATTTCATGTGTACATGGAGCTTACAATCATAATTAATCAAAAACTGAGACAAATTAATAAAAGAGTTAGCATGTATATAGATAGATGTAAAAGAAAACAAACTACAGGAGAAATGCATGATGAATACGTGCAAGTTTGGACAAAGAAGTTACTGAATGTATCATTCAAAAAGTGAAATTTACGGAGCAGAGGTGATAGATAAATACAGTCAGGACTCATGTGTGCAATTCTCACAAATTATTTAAAAATTTAAAAATCATCTGAAGAGATTCTAAAAGTGAGGCAAGAAAGCCACGAGATCTGTCAGGGAAGGGCATCCAACAGAAGTTAAAACCCTGGAACAGGCAGAACCTGGGAAATCAGTGTAGAGGAGGGAAGAGACTGAGTGGAAGAAAGACAGGAGAAGGTCAGAAAGACAAAGAGGGTAGGCCATCCAGAGCTGTGGTTCTCAGCCTTCCCAGTGCTGCGACCCTGTGATACAGTATGCTGCGGTGTCCTTCCATAGGTCGAGAAGTGCTGATCTGGAGTCGTCCACAGTACTGGAGAGAATTTGTTTTCTGTACTTATATAATGGAAAGGCAAGGCGGGGGGGGGGGGGGGGGGGCGGGACGCAGTTAGCAGAAGAATGGCACTGAACCCAAATCAGGACGGTGACTCGAGCAGGCCGGGGTAGAAATGGTGGTGGTTTGGATGACAGTGTGATGGGAAACAGCACACGCCTTGCCTGGATCCTGGGTGGTTTTGAAGGCTGTGTCTATAGGATTTCAGGACAGATTGGGTGTGGGTGGGAAAAGGAAGTTGAGGCAATCTCTAAAGATTTGAACCTGAGAAATCGAAGTAATGGGGTCAGTTTTACTGAAATGGGGGTTGGTTGAGATAGGAGCTTTAGGATAGTGCCTAGAAGTTCAGCTACAGAGAGGGAAGGTGTGGGGTGCAGCTCACTGGAGTCACTTCTTCTGCATCATAAACGTCAAGAACTAAGAGAACCATAGGTTACCTAACTTCCCTTCCCAGGCCACCCGTCGATAGAACCTTCCATTGACCTGGGCCTACAAAACCAAACAAAAGCTCCTCGACTCAAGTTCAAAACTCACTGGACGATTCTACTCTGCTTCGATTTTGCTTCTTAGTTTTATTTTACCTAATAAAATGAAATACACATTAAAAAGCCTGGCATACAGCAAGCATTAAATAAATATTTGTTGAATGAATGAATCGTAGTGGGGAAGCCACAGGGCAATTATCCTTTCCTTAAAAGACCACACAGAAATGGAAGGAGCGCGAGGCTGCTGGGGTTGAGGAGCGAGCCTCTGTGTGTCTCGGCATTTTCTGAAAACCGAGATGAGAAATCCAGAAATGCTTCAGTGCTTATAGACTCCAGAGACGTGGACAAAAGCCTCCAAACAGCATATTCCATTAAAGGAGGAACTTTTGAAAAGAAAAATACTATGTATTTTTTTTTCCTTTCCTAATATCAGCCTCACAACTCAAACCAAGCATATAGAATTGGCAGAGTTTTTTTTCTCTCTTTTTTAAAGCAGTCTTATGATGAAAAATTGAAAACTCAACAGTGTTCCCAGCCAACAGTGGTTTGCAGTATGATGGGCAGATCCATTAATCTGGGGGCTGTACAGCTGTGAGTGACTTGTGGGTAAAACACAGTGTACTCTGGAAAAAGAGCTAAGGATCTATGCGCAAAAGGACAAAATGGTAGAAGGACTTTGTGAACCATGTACATGAACCCTTTAAGCATTCTCTTCTGGAAGGAGAGGAGACCTCCAGACCAAAGGATGCTAAGACTGGACTCAAAGGCTGACAACTGCAAAGGGCTGGCCGCTTTGGAGTGTGACCATAACACTGAAGTTGGTGAGCACAAAAGCGAGGCTCACCAAGGAAAGCATCCTAGTTGCTGCAAATCTCTCATAGGGTTATCTGTTGTACCCTTCGAGAAGATGTTAGGCGGGCTGGCGAGTAGCTTATTCAGGTCTGGGGAGAACAACACTGTCCTGAGAACGGGAAAGGGGGGAGGAAGCAGACAAGTGAGCAGGGAAATCCTGCAGGCTGAGATCTAGATTTGAGTCGTGAAGCAAGGGGCTTGGAGAAGCAGAACTCAGCAGGAGCTGCCTTAGATGAAGATAGAAGTCAGAAAAAAAAAGCCTGACAACAGAAAGCTCCAGAGCAGTGATAATTGGGTAGGGCACTCTCTACAGCACTAATAATAATGATAATGATAACAACAACAACAACAACAACAACAACAACAACAACAATAATGGGTTGTTAGCACCCTGCCAGTTTCACTGTGTCGCTGAGTTTCTCAGAAAGACTATTGCCCTGATTCAAAGGTAGTGTAGAACATACTGAAAGCCCCATAGCCAGGACTGTTATAATGGGATTCCCTAAATACAATGTGAACTGGGCCTTCAAGAAAAAAAAAAAAAAAAAAAAAGCAGAGTAGGCAGCTACCAGCCACATGTAATTCTCTTAAATGGAGAGGTTACTTCGCTCTATTTTGGAGGTCCTAAAACAGTTGGCACTTCTTATGTGCAGATTCAGCACTCACAGGTCTTATTAGCCATAGATTGAAAATGTATTTTAAAACTTACATCTGTACTGAACATGCACAGACATTTTTCCATGCTCTTTCCTCCCTAATCAATACAACACAATAACTATTCCATTTCAAAATAAACATCTGCCTTGTATTAAGTATTATAAGTAAATTAGGGGTACTTTAAAATGTATACAAATATAGACCTAGGTTATAGGAGAATATGCCATGTCACATGAGATGAGCATTTGCAAACGATGGTATCCTTGGAGGAGTCGGGACCAGCCCCTCCTAAACACCACGGCTACTTATACAGCTGGAGCCTTAGACAACCGAGATCTCTTCATCTGTGTTTTGAAAACTGGGTTTCTATACCTAATTTTTAAAGCATTTCCCTTGTATCTGTTTTCCATAGATTTGTGAGCTAAAATCTAACAGGTATGGCAGGCAGTATAGATTTGGAAAATTAATATCTGCAATTGCCGTTACAACAGCATCCTAAAGCTAGTAAATCTAACATAGATATCCAAAATTTCTATTTTTTTAAAATGATAAAACTTGGCTGCGATAAATTAAACAACTCAATGCAGAGATAAACTATTTCTATAGGTTAGGAGACACCATGATGTTAAGTGATCCAGTTTTCCTGGATATGATACAACTGCAGAAAACTTTAAAAATAGTTTTACTGAGGAAAAATATATGTCACAGACATTTTGAAAAGCTGTTTCAACAAATTTTGACAAAATTACATTCCAGTATACCTATTACAAAAATCAAAACATAAAATATTAGCGTCATCCAAAGAGATCCCTCTTGTCCTTTCAATCAGGTGACACCCTCAGGTGCCACACTCAGCCCTCGGCTCCAAGAAACCTCTGACACGTTCTATTTTGTATTTCCTGGGTTTTCACTTGAATGGAATCAAAAACATGTATTCTTTTATCTCTTGTTTCTTTTACTGAAAAATACTTTAAAATACCTACTTTTCCACATTTCAGCAGTTCTGTTTCTTGCTGGTTTCTGTTTCATTGTCTGAACACTATTGTTTCTTCACTCGGTCACCTATTGGTGGATAATTGAGATTTTTCCACTTGAAGGCTACTCTGAATAAGCCCACTGAGAGCACCCAGTTAGTTACACATTTCTGAGTAGGCTATGGTTTCTCAATCTAATTGCTGTTAATTCTCAAGGTGGAGAACTCCTTGCTGGAGCAGATTATCTTGTGCATTCTAAGGTGCTAGGCTTCTGCCTCCCAGATGCCAGGAGCACCCATCCTTGACCCCAAGTTATAAGTTATAGCAGTGAAACCACCTGCAGACATTGCTAAATAGTTCTTGCAAGAGGAACATGTGCAACCATTGTTCTTGGGTAATACCCAAGAATGGAATTCCCTGGGCACAGTGTGAAATATAAGTAACATTTTAAGGAACCGACAAACAGTTTATCCAAGAGGGTGTTTCATTTTATGCTTCCTCCAGCAATGTATGACTGTCCTACTTACTCTGCACACTTGTCTATGTTTGGTATTGTTAATTATTTCCATCTTCACAATTCAACTTACAACAGTTCATTTTAATTTAACAATTAATGAATGATTATACCGAGTATTTTTTGTGCTCATTAGCAAGATGCCTTCCTCTTTATGAAGTGCCTTCAAGTCCTTTGTTCATCTTTAACTGGTTCTTTTTGTTACTATTTTGTGGAAATTCTTTATAAACTCTACAGTTTCCTAAGACATATGTGCTCCAAACACTTTTCTCAGCTGGTAGCTTATTTATTAACTTCTTCAATGATATTTCTTGGGACACAAAATGGCTACTTCATTTTGAATTCTAAAAATAAAAGAACAACTTTGTTTTTTTATCTTTCATGCCTTGTGGCTATAATCACCAGTGTTTTCTTACAGAAGTTTTGAATGGTTTCCTATTTGAACTATTTTCCACAGTGAGTATATGGTTCGTGAATGGAATAAGATAGAAGTTGAAATTTCATTTTCTTCCTTTTGAATATACAGTCATTACATTGCTGTTTCTGAAGAAGATTTTCCTTGCTAATGGCTTGACAAAGTCCAGTTGTTTGTTTTAATTGTCTATTCTAGCATCATACTCTTTTATCTTGCCCTTCTATATAATTTTATTAACTTTCTCCCATGGACTTTGTTTTTCTAATTTTATCCTATGGTGAAGTATACACCACATAGAATCCACCAGTGTCATTATTTTTCAATGTAGTTCAGCTGTGCCATGCCCATTTATATTGCTACACAGCATCACCAGCCAGCTTTGGAACTCATTACATTGTCCAAAATGGAGACTCTGGGACTGAAGAGAGTTCTCAGCAGGTGAAAGCATTTGTTGCACACGCCTGAAATGTTGAGTTTGCATTTCCAGAACTAACACAAATGCCAGACATCCTAACGCAAGCACCTATCATCTGAGCCTGAACATTTGTGGGGAGATGGGAGGCAAATACAGGAGACTCTCCACAAGCTTGCTAGCCAGCTAGTGGGGCTTATTCAACTGCAAAGAGACCCTGTCTCAAACAAGACAGAAAGGCAAGGACTAACATTCAAAGGCTGTTCTCTGACCTCCACACACACGCCATTCACATTCTGCACCAACATACAAGCAACTAAACAATCACACATTGCATACCCACACAATACCCACAATGACAATAATAATAGTTAAACCTGAAATTCTATACATATTAAACATTAATATTCATTTTTCATCCCAACCCTTGGCAGCCACCCTTTTATTTTCCATCTTTTATGATTTTGATTTTACTATGTGAGAGGAAGAATATAGTATCTATCATTTTGGGGTTTGCTTATTTCAGTTAGCATTATGAACTCAATGATCATCTATGTTGTGGCATATGTCAGAATTTTTTTCCTTTTAAAGGTAGAATAATATTCTTTTGTATGTATGGACTACACATTGCTTATATTCATCTGATAATGGCCAAATGACTTGCCCCTAAGGACGCTGTCATGAATACGATTATGAAATAGCTTTTCAAACCCTTGCTTTTTTTTTTAAGTATGTATCTAGTACTAGAGCTGCTAGATCACATGGCTATTGCAAATTTAACTCTTTGGGGAGACTTTATACTCTTCCTCAATGGTGTTTCCAGTTTGTCTTCCCACCAACAGCATGTGAGTATTTGACTTTCTGCACTTCCTTGTCCACATTTCTTCCTTCCTCCTTCTCTTTAAACAGTAGCCATCCCAAGAGTGTGACCTAGTCCTTCATTATAGCTTTAATCTGCTATTTCCCTAGTGATTAGTGAGGATGAGAAGAGTTTTTATGATTATCATTCATCAGTCTGTCTTCTTCAGATGGACGTCTTTCACAGTCCTCCACTTTTGAATTCAGTTGGTTTGGTTGTTGAGAGCTAGCTGTCTACACACTTTGAAAACTTATCACTAACCAGTTATGTGATTTATAAATAATATCTCTTTATCTGAGGGTGTAAATTTTATTCATAGTGTCTTTTGATACAAACATTTTAAAAATTTCCACAGTCCAACTCATATATTTTTCTTTCATCCTATGTAATTTTGATATTATGTCAAAGAGATCACTGCCAACTCAATGTGAGGATATGTTGCCTTTTCTTCTAAGTGTTTTATATTTCTTGTCTTAATATTAGGTCCTGGATCTAAAATAAACTTCTTTTGTAATACCATGTGAAATAGATGTTCAACTTAATTTTTTGCATATAAATATCCAATTTTCTCAGCATCATTTGTTGAGAATTTTTTTTCTATTTTCTAATTCCTCCATGAATTAAAAAAAACACAATTTTATACAACGTATTTTGATTGTATACTTTTTCTTCCTTCAACTCCTCTAAGATACTCACCTCCTCCCTACATACCCAATTCCATGCTCTTTCTCTCAGTCTCAAAATAAAAATTGAAAAAATCAAAACAAGTACCAGTTGGAAAAAAACACTAGAACAAAACAAAAGGTGCACACAAAAAACATGGAGTCCGTTTTGTGTTGAGCAGTTACTACTGGGCATGGGGCTTCTTCCATAAACTTTAATGTTAGAGATGCTGTGTGTCTGTTTATGTGTCATGTGTATATATGTGCCTTATACACGAACAAAATAAGATTTTTCCCCCTCAGATAATGAATTTCTATCAACTTGAAGATGGCATCATTCCACTGAAAATATATCAACTATTCTTGAACTGGTATCACATTGTAACCTTCATATTGCATTTTAGAACATACTTATGAGTTCTTTGTAAACATGTGATGAGATTTCATTATTGGCCATGATGGAATGACAGGAATTAAACTTATTTTATCACCTAAAGCATGTGGAAAACTGGGTGAGAGATGTAAACTTAACTTTCCCCCCAGCTACCAGATAACAAGACTGTGGTACCCCAGAGAAAGACAATAGGGAACTGGCCCAGTTTGCTGCTTTGAGGCAGGTACATTTGAAATTCTAGAACATTGAATTCTGGACAAAGGATGTCAAAGAGAGAACAGCTATCTTGCTGAAGACAGGGGAGATTTCAAAGCATGTAGGGTAGGAGAAGTTGGGCAGCTGAACAAAATAGAGCTTTGCATGGTTGCCATTGTTCTGGAGTGTAATTGGAAGTCGTACTGGGATACTGCCCGTTGTATTATTGCTCTTTAGGACTGCTTTGACTAGTCATGGTCATTCTGAGTTCCATATGAACTCTTGGGTTTCTCCCTGACTTCTGTGAATAATGACATCATAAGCTTGGTGGGAATTTCACTGAAACTGTAGATTATTTTTGTCAGTGTGGCCATTTTCACTGTTAATTTGGCCAATACAGAAGCATGGAAGGTCTTTGCACCATCTAGTATCTTTACTGGGTTCAGTTTCAAGTTTTTATTGTAGCAGTCTTTCAGTTTGTTGGTTAAATTTATTACTAAGTGCCCTTTGGGGGTGTTAAAATTAATGGGATGCTTTCGAATCTCCTTTACTGTAAGCTCATTGGTGTATGTATACGAAGCCTGATGATTTTTTTACATTAATTGCATCCTGAAACTTTATTAAAAGTGTTTACTAGAGTTAAGAGTTTTCCAGTACAGTATGCACATTCTTTTAAGTACAGAACCATGTCATCTGCAAATAGGGGTATTTTGAGGCCTTTTGTTGTTTTTATGTATTTTCTGTCTTTCTCTTGTTTTATTTCTCTTGTTAAGACTCTGAGCACTATGGTGAAAAAGAGAACTGGGAGTAGGCATCCTTGTCTTGTTGCTGATTTTATTGGAAATGCCGCAGAGTTGTAATGACAAACACAGCCTGGTGCTGGCATAAAAGCTGACATGGTGACCCATGGAACAGAACAGAGTACCCAGAAGCAAACTGAAAAAGCTATGGACACATTTTTTTTTAAAAGGATATAAAGTCATCAGTGAAAAGAGCCTATTCAACACATGGTGCTGCAAAAGTTGGACAGCCATCTACAGAAGAATGAAATCAAGTTTGTATCATTCACACTGTACAAAAATCAATTCAAAGTGGATCAGAGTCCTTAATTTAAAAGCTGCAGACAGGGAGTGCATGTCAAGACTTAGGTATGAGAACCAGCTTTCTGAGAGCTCCAACAGCACAGAAAGCAGCCCTAGGAATCAACAGATGTGACTACATGAAATGAAAAGGTGTCTGTATAACAGAAACTGCAATAGTACCATGTTTATTTCGGCATAGCTAAACTGGCCACAAGGTCGTGGCTATACCACAGGCACTCTGCAACATCCTCAAAACAGGTCTCATGAAGACTGAAGTAAGATGCTACTGCATCAGAGTCAGCCAGTATTATGAAGGGAGATAAAATCCAGCAGTTACCATTCCATTCCCAACAAGAGGCAAGCAAACAAAAGTTCCTAGACATATCCAAATCAGAAGATAGTAAGCTATGTACTGTATATATGCTATACTTCAGTAAAAAGAAAGGCAAACGAGTTTATAAAATAATGATGATGATGATAACAACAGTAATAATAATGATTGTAGGAGAAAGCATGGGATTACCTGTTGGTCATTAAATTCCCAGAATTACCTAGAAGACTTGCATTGTTAAAACACACATTCATAGGCCCTAGAGTTCCTGAATCTATCAGAACCCAGTGAAGAAAGAAGCTGACAAATTGAATTTCTGGTGAGTTCCTTGGTGGTGTTGCTGGAGTTCCAAGCATTACACTCAGGAACCATGTGAATAGTTTACTGTTAGGCTCTAATGTTAGACCTACCCAGCTTCTTACCAACTGTGTAGTATTGGTTGTATTTCTTATCCTGTGAAGCCTCCATTTCTATTCTGTATGTGAAATACAAACAATATTATTGTCTGTATTGTCTTCATCTGGTTGATGTTAGCATTAATGGTGTAGTATACCCAGTACTAATGCACAGTAAACATAAATGTATTGGAAGTTACTATTGCTGTTATTATTACTAAGAATAAGCTAATATTATGTGTATATTTTCTTTGGCCTTAAATTAGTTTGGATTGCTGTACTTAAATATGATGAAGCCTTTCTAATTCAAATCTTTTCTTTTGTTTATGTAACTGTCTTCCAGAATAGGATTTTGGGCCTAAAATTTTCCATGCTTGGTTTAAGCCAAAAGACGATTTTTTTTTAGTCACAAGGCAAATGAACAAAATTAGTTAAGTCTTTCTAAGTTTTGAGGAAAGGAAGGTGTGTGTGTGTGTGTGTGTGTGTGTGTGTGTGTGTGTGTGTGTGATGTTTTCATTGTTTTAGAAAAGGAAGCTGATGGAAGTGTCTAAAAATTAATATAGGCATAAAATTAGTTCAGTTTGTGTATAATGATTCTCAAGAAGAGAATACAAATTAGCAAGATTGGAAAAGTAGTTTCAGTCTAGGGGTTGTTGACTATAGATTAATTACATTTAAGATTCTTCTCTCTCTCTTTCTCTCTCTCTCTCTCTCTCTCTGTGTGTGTGTGTGTGAGAGAGAGAGAGAGAGAGAGAGAGAGAGAGAGAGAGAGAGAGAGAGAGAGAGAAGAAGAAGGAGGAGGAGGAGGAGGAGGAGGAAGAGGAGGAGGAGGAGGAGGAGGAGGAGGAGGAGGAGGAGGATACCCATGGAGTCCAGAAGAGGGTGTTGGAATCCTGGAGCAAGAGTTACAGGCAGTTGTGAACAGCCAGACATGGGTGATGGGAATAGAATTTGGGTCCTGCAAAAGTATTTGAAGTTCTGAGCGACTGCTCTAGAACCCACATTTACTCTTCTTACATGGGGGTGGGGGTGCTAAGATGAGCGACTGCAGATGAGCAGCAAAAGGCTCCTGCGGCAATGCCGAGCCACTTGTGGTTTGTGGGAGAGCGGAGATCATTCCTCTTAGAGCAGGGGCCACCCAGGAAGCAGCTCAGCGGCATTCCAACCGCTAACCTAACCCGAAGAAGAGGTTTTCATGCAGTTTTAGAATATGGACCAGCCACATCTTAACAACGGCAGCTAAGCTAGACCACTGGCCAGATATTTGTTGTGATTAAACAACTAGCTCTAACTATGGTGTTGTACATATGTCATTATTCAAACTATCTCCTCCTCATAGAAACTGATTATGGATGTTGATGACAAGCTTGGCCAGGTGACTTACTTTGGTCAATGAACCATGAAGGAAAATGATATGTACCATTTGTGAGCAAGAGCTTTTAAGCCTTTAAAGTTTTAACTTGTTTTTTTTCTTATTCAAATTTAAACACCTGTTTGGATATGCAGCTGTGTACAATCAAGAGTGGGTGCTTTTCTTTCATTTGCATCCTGAGAACCAGGACCGTGGGCTGGAAAGTGAGTAACAGAAGCAAACAAGAAAGTAGGCTTTTTCTTTCTTTGTTTTAGATGTTTTTGACTTCATCATCATTGAGATTTTAAAGCTGCTTGTTATTGGACCATAACTCAAGCTAAATGACACACATACGCGCGCACACACACACACACACACACACACACACACACACACACGGAAAGATGCTCTCTGTAGATTGAAGCTTGTGTTGGTTTACCTAAAGGTAAAACCAACCTTTTATTTTCCAGGCGGCGAAGAATTAGGGACAGCTGGGTGGTGAGAAGTGGAAGAAGAAAAAACAGCTACGTTTACCTCTGTGTTAAATTTGTTGACACCTGGAAACCTGTGGCCATTTGAATTTTGTTAGTTGGGCCCAGTAAAGAATAAGAAAACTGTTCCTTTTGTTTGTTTGCTTTTTAAAAAAATATCTTTATTTATTTACTTGTTTGTTTATTTGTCTGTGTGAGGGTATCAGATGTCTTGCAAGTGGGTTACAGACAGTTGTGAGCTGCCGTGTGGGTGTTGGGAATTGAACCCCAGTCCTCTGGAAGAGCAGCCAGTGCTCTTAACCACTGTACCATCTCTCCAGTCGCCGGTTGCTTTTTTTTTTTTTTTTAAACAACAAATAGGCTTTTGGTCTCATGCTCAAAGAGAGAATACTTAGCTATGCCTGAGCAAAGCTATGGCTGGTAATGGTCCTGATCAGAGAGGACAGGGTGTCTTCATCCCTCTGCAGTAAAGACTCTCTGGAACTCACACCACACACATTCTCCTAGAGTAATGCTCAGACACTCTTTTAGAGGACACTAAGAAAACAGATGGGCAAATGGGTGGTAGAGAAGGCTAAGGAGAAAGTTAAGGATGATTCTGACCAAGTGATTTTGAGGAACTCAATGTCTTTTTTTTTTTTAAGCAAATAATGAACCTGGTAAAAGACAAAAAAACCCAACAGCTCATTGGTCCTTGCAACAGTCTCAGAAATGTGTGCAATAATAATGTGTGTCCCTGTGCTATATGAGGCAAAACTCCAGGAAGAGGGCACAGAAAGATTGACTGCAAGACCCGGAGATTGGGAGCAACTGGAGAGAACTGTGTCCCTTGGATATGACAGGCCTGCTGCTTCATGAACTCACAGCAGCTGAGGTTGCATGCCCAAGATCAAGCCATTCATCCGTCTAGTGTGGGGTGGGGTGGGGTGGGGGGGGGGTGAGTGTGCGTGTTCACGAGCCCCCCCACCTGAGGAGTAATGGACAGTTGATGGCTTCCGGCGGAAAGTCCGATATTTGTAAGGATGTGGCCCCTGGCAGGTCAGAGGATGGATGGTCCCAGACAGATGTACATGGGCTGCACAAATTGGACTTTATGGATTATTAAAGAAAAAGAAGAGGAGGAGAAGGAGAAAGAAGAAGAGGGAATATGGAGGATGCATCTGGGAGGAGTTGGGGGGCAAAGTGGAAGGTGAATGTCACCAAAATACAATGTATGAAATTCTCAAAGAATTAAGAAAATAGTTTTAAAGAGGCCGATGATGGCTTATACAATTGTCTATATAGATGTGCAATAATA
This sequence comes from Peromyscus maniculatus bairdii, assembly GCF_049852395.1. NCBI lineage: Eukaryota > Metazoa > Chordata > Mammalia > Rodentia > Cricetidae > Peromyscus > Peromyscus maniculatus. The sequence continues at coordinate 19,604,093 of NC_134854.1, read as the reverse complement.
ACAGGCTTCCCCATGCCTGAGAGGCAGGGAAGATGCTCTGTTTCTAAGAGAAGAATAGTGCTGAGGGAGTTGGCCATGCATAGTCATTTTGAACTCCAATTTCAGAGTTCTGTGAGCTGTAGAATCCATCAAATGAATTATATGAAGTCTTTTAAAGTCAAACTGCTTATTAATAATATTTTATAGAAAGAATTTTAGTGTTTTTATGAAATATCTTTTTAAATCTTCCTTTTTAAAAAATCATATTTTAAATAGCCATGGTTTGGGCTCATCAGACAGTTTAAACTATATTTGAAAAGTTTTGGGTTCAATAAAACCCAAGGTGCTTTTTGCCAAGCACCTTTCCCTCTCATTTTAAAAACCATATGTATTTTAAAGGAAATTTAACCCATGTGTTTTTGATTTATATAAATTTAAATAATCAAAACGGTATTTTTTTTACAAGCCTGTTGATGTCAAATAAGCTTTTTGAGCCCCTTTAAAGAGACTTTTCTTCTAAAAACAAGAAGCAATGCTTTGCCAAGGGTAAATACATTTCAACACCAAGAGGCCCAAGTTAGCTTGTGACTGCAAACCTCACATTCTGAGGAGTCCTTTCTATATCCAGCACCATGAAATTGCTCCCGCTCTCCACAGTCCAGGGGCCTGGACTCCCTTCACAATGAGATAAATATATTAAGGCTGTAAAAATAAGAAAAATGAGGATGATCGTTTAAACATTTCAAGAAATGGTTGGCAGTATGCGAGGCTGTGTGAGTGAACAGAAAGCATATTCACACAGCTGTCAGTAATTTATTGAGATTCCATCATGGGCATGGCCTTGGGAGGCTGGGAAGACGGTAGAGCGAAGAAGTTACCTTACCTCAAGATCAAGAACTGTAGTCTTTCAAATTTGCCTTTTTTCCTTCACTAAAATAAGGAGAAACTTAGAAAGTCCAGTTGAGTGATGGTTTAGTGGAATAAAATTTTAGTTGAGTTCTAGAATTTTTAGATAGGACATATGTCCTCAGGAGATGTAAGAAGGAGAGAAATCAGTGTGGCAGACAGGTAATACAGATATTTGTCTCCTCCGTCTTTCTCTCTTTATTTTAGATATTCTTTGACGAGATTAGAGTAGCCACATAGCAACTGGTGAGGCATTATTTCTGAGCATGGATACGTGTCTGGGAGTGTGCTTCCAGAAGAGATGGGCATTTAATTCAGTGGACTGAGAAAGCTCCACCTTCACACTGCATGGGAGGCCCTCATCTGAGGGTCTGGATAACATAGAGGGAGAAGGAAAAGGGAAGTGCTCCACTTCCCATTCCCCAGGAGCTGGGACTCTACTTTCTTGTTCTTCAACACCAGAACTTGGATTTTTCTAGTCTTTGAACTTTGGGTTTTATACCAGTGATTCTCTGTGTTCTCCAGCTGGCCTTTACATTAACAATGAAAGTTAAACCAATAGTTTCTCTGGTTTTGAGCCTTTAGGACTCAGGCTGAATAATGCAACCTGCTTCTCAGGCTCTCCAGGCTGATAGAACTTCACAACCTCCATCATCATGTGAGGTACTAACTTGCTCTCTCTCTCTCTCTCTCTCTCTCTCTCCCTCCCTCCCTCCCTCCCTCCCTCCCTCCCTCCCTCTCTCTCTCTCTCTCAAATAATAAAATTCACATAGACTAGAATCAAGAAAATCATTGAGCCTTATTATTTAGCATAAGTAATCATTGAGTATCTACCAAGCCAGGCATTGTTCTGGGTGCTGATGAGCCCCTCTGCCCTCAAGTAGCTCACATTTGTGAAAGGTTTCACGTCCAGTATGACTGAAAGCATCAGATTCTCCCCTCACACAGTAATGAATCAGAGCAGGTTGAGCCTGGAGCACCATTAACAGCATGATGGGAGAGGGACCAGATGGAAAGGAGACAGAAAAGAAGCAAAGGACAAGAGCTTTCCAATTTTTTCAGGGTAAAAACCACTGATCTCATTAATGAAAGTAAGCCAGTGTGGTGAAGCAAGGGGATTTTCACCCTCTCCCAAGCCGGCCTGTCCTCTCTGCGTGTTCGACTGTAATCCATCTCGCTGTGGGTCAGTCAGCACGGCCTGTTCATAGTTTAACAGTGTGCACTTCCCAGATAAGATCCCATTCTTTCCTTTCTTATTACATGCTGTCTGGTAGTCAGGCTGCTGAATTGAACTCAAGGATGCTTTCAGATCGGTGCCATGAAATGCGCAATTCACCGTATCTCCATAAAGCATATTACTGTCCCTCAGAGAATGATACCAGACAGAAACAGTAAAGAGCAACTTATCTAGCATCTAACAAGCATTTCTTTCCCCAGAATGGGAGGCATTGCATGTAAGTCTTAGCATTACAGAGCGATCACAATGACTACATTGTAAGGCAGCCCACGCCGACCATTGTGGCTGGAAAACCTATACCACAGTGCTTGTCCTTGAAGACCTCAGACAGGTGAAGTCCCATTTCAAATGAAATGGAGTGAACAGTCCAATTTTCCTGAAATGCCAAAGAGAGAAGCCTCTGTAGGTTTACTCCGTGGGAAGGAGGAGCATTTGGCACTACATAAGAGACTAGAATAGATTTCTGTTGAGAGACTTTGTGGCGGGCTCTGATTGGAACACAGAATCTAGCTTGCTACCAGGCATTTATTATCAGCTTAGAGCATCCTGAGGTTTATGCTGGGTTAGGCTATCGTCTCTCAGAAGTATTGATAAAAGTACGATAGCAGAAAGAACTTGCATACAGATGGTAATTCAGTCAGCAACATTGTTGTTTGCTATTTTCTGCTGGAAACAGACTAAAACTATGGAAACATCTCATGCTGAGACAGTGGAAGACATCATTATTCCTTAAACATGTCCTCAGGAACATGTTAGTTTTTCTCATGAAGCCATCACTTTCACTGGGAATCTGTTTCAGCTTTCTCTAGGACTCTATAGGATCAGTAGATAATTAGTACACAACATGTTGGGAATACATGAGTAGGAAATGTCATTGAAGTGCTTGGTTCCTAATTTATCAGTCAGTAGAATGTTTTGTAGCTATGGCTGTTCTGATGTTTCACTTTTCAAACAGTGTTTCTGGAACAGCTCCTCTGGAGAATGGATTTGGGGATAGGTGACATCATTTACACACACAAAGTTTTTTGAGAATTTTATATAACATGTTAGTTTTATTCACAATCCTTCCCCCAACTCTTCATAACCCAACTTTATGCTCCCCCTCCCAATCAAGACCAACTTATGCTGCCCAAATATTCTTGAATGTGTAGCCTTTGACTGGAGCATGGCTGATTTACCAGGAGTACCCTTCTAGAGAAAATCAACCCTTCCTGTCTCAGCAGCTGACAACTGCCAATACCTCCACAGTAGCTCCTCCCCAACTCCCTTCTTGGTGCTGGGATTTGGTCAGGCTTGGGCTTGCACAGGTCTTGTGCATGCTGAGGTGACTTCAACATTCCTTCCAGGTCTCATCCCAGACAGCCTATGTCTCTTGGCAATCTCTTCCTGGGATTTTTATTGCCTTTCTTTATTCTCTTGCCTAAAAATCCAGCATATTCTTAGTGCATCATTTCTACAGATCAGTATGTTGATGTTTGTGTTTCAGGGAATGTGGGCAACAAAACACCGAATCTTGAGTTATTAATGGTCCTGGGCTTCTCATCTTCTTTGTTTAAGGGCTTTCTGACAGCATATTGGCTTTAGAGATTGAAAAGCTTTCAGATTCTACTAGTTCTTTTGGGCCCCAACCACTGAGGCATGGTAGTATCTGTCAGTCCAAGAATATCCTTCTTTTCTGTTAGTTTGTTTGATTTTTTTTTTGTCATACAATAATCAAGTTGAGAACACTCAGCCTAACATCCACAATGTGTCTGTGAACAGACATGTGCTCCCTCTAACTGGTACTCCCTGATCTACAAGAATGCCTCTTACTCAACAGCAGGCAAACTCTGCCATGGATCACCTCACTTTGTGAGAAAATGCTGCTTTTCATTCCCACCACTGATTTTGACTACATAACCATTTCATACTTCACTCAGCAGCAGCTACTTCTGTGGCCATGCACTTCTCATAAAAATATGAAGCTTATGCCTATCACCCATTTCAAAGAGTTTCTGACGGCCTGTGGCTAGGAAGGAGATATTCAGCTTCATCTTTACATAGCCAACTGCCTAAGAGTCACCACAAAAAAAAAAAAACCCAACAAACCAAAAATGTAACATTATTTTTCATGAACAAATATTCAATGCCCTTATTGAACGAGAGTTCAAACAAAAACCCATTCAACCTAATATTAAATATATAACTAGTTCACTATAGCTAGAGGTTGTAATAAAAGATTAAGTGGATTTATTTCAATGGGGTCTCCAGCTACCACCAAAGGACCTCTGATCTCTGGCCTGAGGTTCTTTTCTGTAATGTAACTCATTTGATTCTTTTATACTTGGTACCTTCAAGGGTAAGAGAATCCTGTGGCTCCTGAGTTATCAGTTCACTCTTCTGATTGGATAATTATTCCCATCTCCTCTTGCTCAGGTTTCTTCTGCATCATTTCCTTTGTTGCACACTTGAACTTGCATCTACGCTCTCTCATCTGCTCCCTACCAATCCACCCGTGAATGGTTCTGTACGGGAACACAAGGTGCTGGCCAGTCGCTGCTTTTGTGCGCCGTGAGCTGCTTTCTTACTGCTTCTCTGCAGTCCTTTGCCACTAAGGAACACAAAGATGCTCATTTAAACTGCCAGGCTCCTGTCGTGCCACAAAGGAAAGGATGCCTGGGATGGAGTGGATGCTTTGAATGGTGCGGGAGGCTGTGCCTAACTTGTCTCAGCAAAAAAAAAAAAAAAAAAATGGCAAAGAAGTTCTCACCAGAGAGTAAAGTAAAAAGCCTCCAAGGAGAGTAACCATTTTCTCAGAAATACCAGGCTCTTCTCACAATCCTGATAAATGAACTTGAAATCTAATCAACTGGAAATCTAATGAGCTTGAAATTCTATTGGCTATCCAGGCTATATTCTCAGTCAAAATCAAAGCACAAATCCAGCTCACATATGAGGCCATTCCAGGTTCCCATTCTTTGCTAGATGTCTATCAATATCATATATGTGGTCTTTGTGGGTCTAAACTCCATGCTGAATTTTATATAAAAAAAAATCCCTGAAATAGTCATTAAAGGAAGAGTACTTAACATTGTGGCAATCGAGGAGACTCCTGTTATCGTGTTATATGGAAATACAGTATGTAAAATATAGCCCTGTTTTATTGTACCCCCATCAGATACACACAGCAACACATGGAGCAAAGTGAAATTAGACATCAAAATAATTGCTTAAAATATCTCCAAGTGCTTGGATTACAAAGGGATCTTATATTTTTCCTTACAGTCATCTTTATTTTTATAGTGAACTAAGACACCAAATGCTACATATTGTAGCTTACACCACAGGCAGCTTGGCCTCCTGTATCAAGGGCTCTCACTGGGATTTACATAGAGGGCCAGCAAACAAAGCAGAAGACTGGGTTGGGCTTGTTTAATTCCTGAAGCAGTAACTTGGTGTTTACCATAATGATTTACTGTCTCCAAATGTGCAAACACGTGCCAATAGAGTTCAAATTAGCTTAGTTTTCCACAGGACTTCAAGCTACCATTCATTATTTCACTGCGTGTTAGGGTGTCTAACATGACACTATTTCCAAGTGGTTCAAGAGGAAATTGTTTAGAATTTAAAACAACATGGAGATTGATTAGAAAGTGGTGTCATCACAGTATTTTCAGACATTCAAATACTTTTATATTATTCCCTTCTTTTGTACACGGGAGAATATGTCCTTCATTTGTTGTATTTAAAGATTTTTTTTTTCTGCTTCCCCTTAATGCCTCCCCAAGTTGGGTCTCTCTTTTCTTTCTTTTTTTTTTTTCTATTGGCGTTTTTTGATCTCCTTCCAAAAGTTTTATGACAGCTGAGTTTAAATGGCTGCTTCAGGCAGGAGAAGTCAAAGATGAAATTGAATTATGCTTCCAGACTTGGCACACAAACTCAAGAGAAATTTCATTAATCACGATTAATTAATACAGAAACACAGTGGTAGCATTATGATTATAATGTATCTGGAACTTAACATATTTACATGGTGAATATGCAAGCTGACATTTACATGGTAGAGGGGGAATGGGAAGTAAGTCTTTGCTTAGCATACCGTTTCATTATAGACAAGCTGGGTAGAAAGAAAAGGAAAGAAAGAAATAAAGAAAGAAAGAAAGAAAGAAAGAAAGAAAGAAAGAAAGAAAGAAAGAAAGAAAGAAAGAAAGAAAGAAAGAAAGAAAGAAAGAAAGAAAGAAAAGGGCAAACAGGACTCAAGAGGAGATGCTATGTATTTGTGGAGGTGGAGAGTGAAGGGTACTGAGCATCCTTTAACTCTTAATGACTTCCTGGAGAATAGTTTGTGTGTCACGGGCATCCTCCACACTAATTTTGCTACACTGTGCCTCATTTTGTAATGCCTGGTGTCACCGTGGAAAAGACTTGAAATAGTAATAACATATTCCATGACTAATAAACACAGTTTAGAAAGCCTCTTCTATGCAAGGTATTGCTAACATGCATTGCCTACTCATGTTCTTTTGCATGGACTCTTTTCCTTTCTTGCAACGAACATTCATAATCTACTTTGTATAAAAGTAGATTATTTGGACTGGATGTTATCATTTAATAGTATTTAAACAGCTGATGAACCTTAAGGGACCAAGTGCACCAGAAGAGGGATATTTCTTTTGGGGGAAATACGTAAAGCAAGGGGATGGAGGAGGGAAGGAGATAAGAAAAGAAATTGAGTGAACCTGGGACTTTGTGTCATGTCCCACAGTAGGAATCCTAGTACTGGGGTGGCAGAAACAGGAGAACTATAAATTGAAGGCTGGTCTGAACTACCTAGTAAGACCTAGTCTCAGGGTTAATCAAGAAAACAAATGAAAAGCAAATCCACCAGTCAGTTTTGCAGTGACATCAAGTAACAATTATAAACACGGTGACTGTGAGTGGCACACAGCCATAGACAGGGCTATGTTGATCATGCATCCCTGGGTCAGCCTGCTGATTTCTCCTGTGTTTGTTCATGCACAGGCAGAGAAACCTGAGGCCATTTCCCTGAGCTGGCTGGGCTCTGTTCTCTACATTTTTTGATTAGGTGGCTGCCTGGATCAAGATTCACAAACGTGGTGTCTGTACTATCCCATTTGTCACTAGCATTAGTGAGATGGAGCTATATGTAAGACTGGCAGATGTGTGCACGAATCCAAGAAAGAACAATGGGGAAGAAGTCTATTGTCCTGGGAGAAGATGGGGGAACCAGATGTGTGAGTAAGGAAGATACAACAAAAAGTAGTACTAGACACTAACAGCGCCTTGAGCTCTTCCTTGGCTCATGGCTGAGCACATTTGGAAGGTGTTTCAGCCCTCCAAGGACCAGCTGTTTCAATGGTGGAGCTTCATCTTGAACATTACTAATAATGTGCTGACTTTGGAGAATCCATTCTCCAAACATTTGTAGGTTGAAGTTCCGTGATGGAAACAACTCCCCCCCGCCCCTTCTATTTCCACATAGAGGCTTTTTCATCTGAGCAACATAAGAGAAAGTCTCTTTCTGGAGGCCTGTGAATTTCCATTTGTCATGAATTTTGAATGGTGCTGTCATCGTGACAGCTCAGCGGCCTTTTAGAGCAAACATCAGATAAGGGAGGTAGGTGTAAGACAGGCTGCTGTTTGAACTGCTCTGTACGCGAGTGCTATATATGGATGAGGATCCAAAATATGCCTCCTGTATGACAGTTCTGGTGAAAGACCAAACATGCTCAAATCAGGGAGGGTTTAGAACATCAGCTCTCTACCTGCTTCTGTATCTATTTGCCTGACTTTGAATTCCATGAAGTACCTTATTTTCTATACCTGAAAAGTAAGATATTTAGTCATACAGCAAAACTTACCTGTGTAACCTGAAGAGCTATACTGAGATATAAAGTTTAGAATTCTGATGAAACTAATTTATTCTATCTTCAGGGTTTTATAAAAGCTTGGTGGTATAGGAATCTATTCCAACGGGCCCATGACATCAAGATAATATTGCGATTAGAACAGCATTTCAGAACAGACATCAGGCATCTTTTGTCTACCTGGAACTCTTCCAGTATCTACTACTTCTTGGACTATAGGAAGTAGGCAAGAACTGACAACCGGGAAGCCCTGTCATCGAGTCACATGAGGTAATTTGACCCTAATGAGGAAAATGAGACTTTCATTCCTGCTGATTTACAACTCGAGAAGTGACATGCTGAGATGGAATCAATCCTATGGACAGACAGAGGCAAATGATGGGGCACTAAATAAATAGAGTTCTTCAATCCCTCACCTAATTCCCTGGTACTGGTTTAGAAATGGTAGAACCATTTCTAAGAGATGAATGTTTCTTCTTTGGCCACAATTACTCTTTCTTTCCAAAAAAATTACTTTATTTAAAACAAAGGTTGTGTTACTGTAGAGCAAAACACACAAAATATGTTTCTTCCACTGGTTGACGATGTAATTGTATTCTACACAACTGCTGGAGGGGTTATGCTCATATGCCCAGCTGTCTGAGGAGAAACCCAGAATACTGAGGACACTATCACCCACCTAGGGTATATTCTCCTAAAGAAGGCATCTAACATCTGACCAACGGTGTCAAGTAGATCCCTCTCCAAATTAGTAGACAGAGTTGAATAATTAGAATTGAAACCTTGGGTAAATCCCCAGCTTTCCTGTACTCTGATATTCTTGTTTAAAATATGAGGGCATCATCTAAAATAATGTTTAAAGTCAGCTGAAAATCTGGACAACAAGAAGAGCAGGAATGAAGCACCAGAAAAATTCTAGACCCTAGGTGTAACAGGAAGCCGTAAACAACAAAGTTGAAAGATTATAGAGGGGCTCTATATGCTTAATGTGCTAAAGGTCTAAGGGGCATGTGAGGAAGAACTACGTTCGCTAAAGTAAAACTGGTGGAGGCTGAGCCTCCCAAGAAAGATGAAATCCCTTCTGTAGAACCAAGACCTAAAGCAAGACTGTGTTCTCTAAAGGGCTCTGCAGTAACCTCCTACTCAGGAGTTTGTTCATTCTGAATCTTTACTGACCTACCACCAACCATACAGTGAAAATACTAAATGAAACATTCCAAAAGGGATGATTCATACATTTTCAATAATTCTATTGTGGCATATTATTATCATTTTCTATTTATTATTAGTTATTGTTAATCTTCCCCCATTCCTGATTTCTTAATTAAGATTTATCATCAGGACGTATAGGATAAAGCATTGTATCTAGGGATTGTTCTACCCATGGTTTCAGGCATTTACTGAATCAGTCAGGGAACAATTTCCCCATGACAGGGATGAGTATATATATATATATATATATATATATATATATATATATATATATATATATATATACTGAGTATGGACTAGATCTTCCTTCCAACATGGAGCACTTTCAACACTCCTGTCTCAAATGCTCTGTTGACTGATGTTTGAAATCAGATGAGCATGAGGCAGGAATCTGTAGGAGCACTGGAGCAGAGGCCAAAAATCCACCACCTAAAGTATGCCATGGCTTTCGGAGATTAGGAGCCCCACCATACTCATGCACTGGGGTTGTAGCTTACTGGGAGAATGTTTGCCTGATATTCAGGGAGCCCTGGGCTAGATCCCAAACACTGCTTAAAACTGGACATAGTGTGTGCTTGAATCTCAGCATTAGGATACTAGAGGCAGGAAGATTAGAAGTTCAAGGTCATCCTGAAGTACATAGGCAGCTCAAGGACAACCTAGGGTTTATGAAGCTGAGAGAGAGAGAGAGAGAGAGAGAGAGAGAGAGAGAGAGAGAGAGAGAGAGAGAGAGAGAGAGAGAGAGAGAGAGAATTTTCTCACTGTAAGTAACTCACACAAGGATGAAGATTTCGTTAGCACGTGTGTAGAAGCAGAAAACATTGTCCTGGATGGGATTTATGGCTGTCAGCCCAGAAACCTCAATGCAAATCATTTGGAAAATCATGTTTGTCAACAGAAAATTAAAATGTCTTTAATGGTAGTTGCTTAAACGCCGTCTCTTGTGTTCACCACAGCCTCCTTTCCTGGGGAGAAAATTTTCAAATTTGTCATTATTATCCTCTCTTGGAAGTGGCTCAAGGCAGTTGTTACATGAACATAAACCCAAACACAACAATCAGCTTCCAAATCGGATGCCAATGTCATGTACGGAAACGGCGCAACAACCACAGCAGAGAGCGGAGCAGCAGGCTTGTCGGGGTGCCAGCAGAAGACAATGTCTGTGTCTCCCTCGCTAGACCCGCCTCTAGAGCATTCTGCTTTCCAAATCCAACCCAGGGTTTCTGGACTACTATCTTAAGATGCAAAATCCTGCACTGCTTTGAAATAAATGTGTAACTGAGGATTACCCAGGTGTCCCTGTTCAGGCTAAGAACTCGATGATGTGATAATGTTGCTCGTTTTACACATGGAAAAACCTCAGAGCAGACAGGGGTCCTATTAAGCCACTTGCATTTTTAAGTTGTTTATGTAGATTTCACTTTTCTCAACGTGGCTTGTATTTTCTACATGAGTTAATCTTTATGCTTGCGGTAGGTTTTCAATACAATATCATGTTGTGAAAGGAATGTTGGGTTATGTCTCATCTTTACCACACACTGTTGCAGAAAGTCATGGCCACCAGAGCTTTCCAAGGCTCTCTCCAATCTGTAAATAAGGATAATCACACTTCACCATTGTGTCAGGCAGAATAAAGGAAAGGAACTCTCCCGAGTGCAAGGCGTGGCACTTAGCAAACGATCATTTATTTCCTGGTAGGTCTACAACTCAGCTCCACTATGTCGGCTGATCCAGATTTCCTACTTCCTTTTAGCTCTCCATCCTTCAGTCCCGAAAGATGGGTCTCTGGCCCCGCTAATCCTCACTTGTGCCTTGGTTAAATTACTGTAGCCCTACTATTTAAAATATAATCTGCAACCATCCTTTAGACGTATAAACAATCATGGCCCCACATACCACGAAAATGGCAGTGAACTCTAGTATTTTACTTTATTCTCTAATATCTTTTCTATACATCCACACAAGAGGTCATTCCTTCCCTTAGAGTTAGGGAGAGAGGAAGGGATAAATAGGTTTACTAAAGCCCATCTATGTAATATTTATTTTCAGTTTCTACAAACATGTATTGCTTGTCTACTGGCAGAAGATAGAAAGTTGAGCAAGAATTTCCCTTCATAAGCCTATTATTCCCTTAGGAAGAAATCTGAGCCATGCTGTCTGTTTTATTCGGCACTCAGCTAGGTGGGTGTTGTGTATGGTTCTATTGTGTTTTGATATTTGCTGAGGATCATGACACAGGCAGCCTTCTGCTTGTACTTTCTGGATAGTAAAAAACAAATGTGCAGTTTATACTTTAAACATATGGTATACAGTGACTTTTTAAAAAACCTGGTGTTATAATTTTTATCTAGGTTGTTTAAAATTCATATTGAATGATTAAAAGTATAATGTAATATAGAAAGTATATTTAGCCCTGTTTTGTAATCTCTGGTACCACAGATAATAATAATAATAATAATAATAATAATGTAAACAAATAAAGGTAAAATTCATATCGAGAAAAATAAACAAGAATTTTTTTCATTTACCAAGAGATTGTGGCTTGATAATTGACTTGCTAAGAAGTAAACAAGAGCTTAGTGGCAAGGCTGTGTAAATAGAGAATTCTTGAGGGGATTCACATTTGTCCATCACATGAAAAGTGTGCATCTGAGTACTACAATACATGTCAATCCCTGGGACCTTTTTCCCTCCAGTCACTGGAAGGTGAGCATAGTTTAAGTTTGTATATACTTTGCCAGCTTCCTTGCGTGGGCTATATTTGAACTGAAAGATGTTATGTTGATTTATCTGTTCTGAGCAGAAGGCTATGCTGGTGTTTTTTCTAGACTAGGATCCTTTATTGTTTGTCTCATAGACTGAACATTGTTGCTTGTGCAGTAGAGATACTTTATTTCTTAGAACAAGAAGAGGCATTAAAGATTCTAACAATAGCTACCAGGGACTGACATGGCTGGGAGTATGTATGTACTAGTTTCTTCAGGACAAAGGGATGTGATCCTCTCGTCGTGTGAGGTACCAATTCTTGGGGCTGATATTATGACCCTCAAGTTGTCCATCAAGCGGAGAACCTGATGAGCATGATTACAGGTCACAAATTGAGCTTGAGTTTTCCCAAGCTGGCTGCAGAGACAACTTGTCTAGGCTCCCCACGTACAACCACAGCCCACAGAATGTGTGTTTACCCAGACCTTTTCCATGGTTTACTTCTGAAAATTGGTTCAACCACATGGGAATCGAGTTAGACTCCTGGAATTATAATCTTTGACTGGTACAAACCCCAAATGAGTTTGTATAGGATTTAGAGATCAGACTGAAGCTTCCAAAATGAAGGAAGGTAAGCAAGGGTTCTCATCAAACCTCTTTGAAACCTACCTTTCAGACATGGATTCCTATCCCCGAGTCATCTATCTGGTTTTGTTAGATATAACAGAAAAAAAAAGAAAAAGCGAAACCTCGTGGAGACATAGTGAAAAGTCATTTCCATTTCTCATGTAAAAGTATATTGAAACTTCTCTTGTGTCTGACCCCTACTAAAGCAGAGCTGCTTAGAAGTGTAGATATTTTTAGCATGCAGCTGATTTTATAACATCCATCTGTGGCAAACTGAAGTGAAGGTTAATAAATAAATTCCATCTCTGGGAATCTGCTAGCTATTATATCTGCATTTCTAAATACAAAAAGGGAATAATTGAGACTGATGCTTTCTTTGAAAATGCATTGCTTTTCCTGTTAAAAATAAACTATAGTAACTAACAAAAAGAGAAGGCTTACCTACAGTAGCCCGAAAACCCACTACGCAATGGAGAACTTGCCTTTTCTAGCACTAACACTCAGTAGCTGAAAGCAGATCATTGCCAGGAAGAAGTATTTACCAATATTAAAAGGTCTTGGCCCATCATAGCTAGTGTGAGATTTGGAATATAGCTTTTGTTGCCAAGGTGACAAACACTTATAAATATAACACATCTTCTAATGTGCTTTTAACTTGGTATTTTTATGGCTTTTAAATCAGATACCATTAGCAAATATATTAGGTAATTTAGCTGAAAGACCATTTTCCTCTAACACTTTTTGTTACATTTCCCCAGGTATTTCAGTAAATGTCTGTTGTGACATCTTACTCCTGCCAAGCTTCCAACGTAACGGGATACATAAAGTACAGCTGGTAAAGATTAACATATATTACCTTGCTTTTTGTATCGATCACTGAAAAATGTACAGAAGAGAGTTAAATTTGTAGTCTCCTTGAAGAGCAATCATTGTTCCTATTGTTATTTTGGGGTTTATACCTCCTCCCCCCAAATAACAGTCTGGCGTGAAAATTCAATACGTGAGGAAAAGGTTTTTGGGACAGCATAATAACTATATATTAACACTTCCCCCAACCTCCACACCTAACTGCTTTCCTTTAAATATCAAAAAGAGAAGGCTAGGAAGAAAATAATTACAATAGACCATTTAGAGCACTAGTATTTCCACAAGTCTAAGTTTATTGTTCCAAACAATAAGCCTAACAGCCCAGGCAGGGAAAGAATTAGCTCTAAATGTATTCAGTGAATTCTTACAAGAAAGCTTGAGGTGGACATGTTTGTCACAGCAAAGATAAAAATCAGATGAGACATATTTAAAGTCTAAATTTGCACTTACTGTTACTTTATCATAAATCCTTCTTAAAATATGATTCATTCATTCATTTATTCATTCCTTTGCTTCTTTCTCATTCATTCAGCCCATAGGCATTTAAGAAGTACCAACTGGCATGGCAGATACCAAGCTAAATAAGTCCTGGGCCTCAAGAAGAACATATTAGAAAAGATTCAGGACTATAAATGCAATATACAACACAATGACCAAGTGCTGAGCAAGGACTCCTCCCAAAGTTCAGAAGAGAGGTCCCGAAAGAAAGACAGTCTTGATGACTGTTTTCAGAGAATTGAGATAAGGATGGGGAACATATACTTTATTTAAATAGTAAAACTCTAGAGAGGCCACGTTTTATGTAGTAAATCTAGAATTGTTATTTCCTTACTGTGTGATTTTGCAAGCCTCTCTGATGCCCTCTCTTGTAATTAATTATCCTTGCCTCCACATGGAGGGCTGGTGACAGGGATGATGGGACATGGGAAGTATAGATAATTGAATTCTTTGAAAAAGAAAGATGCTATGAAAACATCCAGCATCCTTATTATTCCAAGCAGTAGCATTTTAGATAATTACCATATAATGCTGCACCTTTGTGAGTGCGTAGTTTGCTTTTTTTGTAGACAGACAAGTGCTAATGTTGATTTTCTCTAATGACTTTGGAAGTAATTTTTATCCTACATACAAAACATAATCATCTTTAGATTGTATTTGAGTAGATTTTGTTATTTACCAAGGTCTTAGGCAATTTCACCACAATTATGAAAAATGGTACCCAACAAGCTCCACTCTCTCACTGAGGATCTGGAAAACAGTTTTGTAGACAGGGCAACAACTTCTGCAAAACAAACATCACTTGTGTGTGTGTGTGTGTGTGTGTGTGTGTGTGTGTGTGTGTGTGTGTATGTGTGTGTCTGCATATGTTTGTGAGTGTATGTGTGTATTTGTGTGAATGTGTCTGTCTTTCTCTGTGTGTGTGTCTGTATCTGTGTGTTTCTGTGTGTGTGTCTGTGTTTGTGAGTGTATGTTTGTGTGTGTGTGTGTGTTTATGTGTGTATATGTCTGTCTGTCTCTCTTCTGTGTGTGTGTGTGTGTGTGTGTGTCTGTCTGTCTGTCTGTCTGTCTGTGTCTGTGTCTGTGTCTGTGTCTGTGTGTCTGTGTGTGTGTGATGGAGTCTGGAGCTTGCAGACAAGAGCTGGGAACGAGCTGAGACTGGCTAGCATACCTGAGGCAGCTGTTACACTGTGGCGCCTGGATTCTTTTCAGCCTCCTGGCTGGCTCCCCTGCTCCTCCTCCTTTTCTTAGTCTCTCTCTCTCTAACCCTCTCTGTCTTTCTTCCTCCTCCTGAGGCCCTGGTGATTCCCATGGCCTGCAATTCTGGCCTAACCCTGCTACCAGACATTCCAGGGCTGTCTGGCTGGGGAGAGGAACTCACACTGGGCTGGTCAGGCCATAAAGTCAGAGAGAAAACTGACCCTCAGAACTCTTATCTGTTCCATCTTTCCTTTCTCCCATTCATTCTTTCTTATTCTGACTTTTCTTGCTGGAGATTAGCCATGCATTGTCATGGCAACCGGGGAAAGTGACAGTTTGAGGAAGGCTGGCTCTTAGGTCCTGAAACTTGCCTCAGGCTTTGTCAACAAGACATTGTCTATCAACTTGACCCTGGATTTGCGGAAAGTGCCAGGCATTCCCTACTAAAGAGAGGCCTGTTGAAGGAGCTTGTGGGAATCCCTGCTTTCCTCTTGGAGATGCAGCTTCTCACAGGGCCCCTTTAGCTGCAAGCAGAGAGGTCGAAAAGTGTGCAGCTCCAAGGATTTAAGACAATAAAGGAACTTTTTTTCTGGCTTTTTCCCCCCGTTTATTCTGGCTTCTTATGATTTATGGTAATTTCTCCAAGGTTGTCACTGGGATTGGATAGATTCAGTGTAGTCAACCAGGATGAAATAAAAAAATATGTCAGTACCAAACAAGCATGGGAAAAAATCAAAGACCCCAGACCCTGGAGGCCCCAGTAGCCTTGACAAGGCAGACAGTATACATCCCCAGTGAAAAGATCAGTGCATTTGTCCCGAGAGACAGTCTCTGGTTACATTTCTTAGACTCGGGCCCACTGACAGAAGAGAGCAATTACTTATGGTCATATTTTTTTTAATTTGACAAAGATCCCAATCATGGTGGATTAGGTACATTTAATATCTCAATTAATAAGCCTTCTACAATAGTAACATGTCAACTTTGGTTCCCGAAATCCACTCCAGTTGATAGTCATCCAGGAAACGTCTTTCATGCCTCCATATTAAATTTAATCTGCCCCCTGCTTTATAAGACTTTGTATTCCTGGGCTAGAGAAAAGATGCTTATTTTATCATTCCAATTTAACAGCTTGCTTAGCAAAGTTGATGGGTAGGAGTTTAGGAGACATTCAGTGAATACCTACTTTGTATATTTACAAAGGAAGTAGCTGGAAGAGAGTTACCCAGCAGCAATTTTTTTTTTTTGGTCCCACTGTTATCCTACTGGTTTTCCATTCATTCAGCAGATTTATCTGTCATGAAGAATTTAAGTTTCATATTTTCTTCTGTCAGTTGTGAAAAGGCCTGTCAGCTGGGGCTTACACCACCGTTTGCCAAAAGGCCTATAGCACACAATGACAATACAATCTTATATTTGTGCTCCCGGTCTCAAGCTAATCCCCCACTTTCTTCCTCTGCAGCCCAGTTATGATCAGGCTTAAGTTGCATATTCTGCTTTTAGCCAGATTTTGCTGATAAATGCTATCAGCAAGACTAAAATGAAATACATCAGGGCTAGCTCTTACTACCAATGTAGAATATGCCTTGACCAGTCTGTGCGTGATACAGGGACATTATTTGTACAAAACTATTTAATTCAAAGAAACAAAACAAAACAAAAATAAAGGGAATGTTAATCGTGTTGCCTTTATCTGTATTTGCTCGATGCTCTAAGATCCTTTTATTCAAAAACATGGAAATACAGATCTCTTCTCTTCATATACCTTAGATTAACATTCTATGGAGATGTGCCTGAGAAACCAAGTTGGAGTATTTCTGGTAAGGATGTAATTTTAAGAAAAAAAAATGTAGTCTTACCATTATTTATCAATATCTTCACATGTAAGACACTTTGTTCCTGACATTAACAAGTAATCTAAAATGATTTACATTTCCCCCTCCACATGCAGCAGCTACTACATTTCCTTAAATGGAAATTGTGAACTACGAGGAGGCTACAAACCATTCTTTTTATAACACACTGGGTTCGATGTTAGAAAGATGCATCCTTGCCTCCGCCAAGGAGAGGAAGGGGTTAGCATCGCCCCTGGAACTCGGGAGTGGAACAAAAGCTGGCAGCCTGACACCAAAATAACATCCCAGTGAAAAGCAAAACTGCTTCTCCGGCGAAATTGCCTCATTTGAAAATTGGAGTGATACTGAGAACAATTATGTCACTTAAACTTTCACAATTTTGTTTTTATCAATCAATTATAAGGCTATCATGTGGTTTAAATGCAATTATTTAATAAGGGCATTTGTAACAGTCCAACATAATCAGTTACACTTCGGGCAATCACTTCTTCGAGGCTGTGTTTTTGTTAGTGTCTAAGACTTTCTTGTAGTAATAAATACTTTTTTGAAAAAGCCAAATAGAATTGTTGTTTTTCAGAAAAGTTCTGTCCCCATTCCATAGTAAACCATTTTCCCTTGTTGCAAATTGAATTTCACAATCTGCTCCCTTTGCCCTCTAGGACAGGTCCCACCCACTCCACCCCTACCCACTCCCACTCCACCCCCACCCATCCTCTCTCACTCCACCCCTACCCACTCCCATCCACCCCCACCTTAGACACTGAACATACAACTAAAACCTCGTGAAGAGGGACACACATTGCTAACTGGTAGGGCAGTGAAGGCTGGTTCTTTAGGATCCATGGTAGTGTTGAGTGTGTTTTGAGCCAAGACAGCCATGAAGTCCAGGGAGTGGGTGGCGGTCCGAGCTGAGTTACCGAGGGAACTACTAAATGAAGGTACCATAGGTGACAGATCATGACTTTGATTTTCTAAGGAAGGGAATTGCTTATGGGCTGTGTCTAAGGATGCTTAGATCTGGAGACCACATAATTTTAACGGCTGGACGGGTTGTCCATTTCATGGACTGTTTGGTCCATTTGGGCAGCCTAAGAGCTACGTTTTCCCTCCAAATTTCAATTGATGTTTCCACTAATACTTTATCCTTGTGTTGCCCTTGTCCATCCTGATTTCTGTACCCACTGGACCAGGAGACTTCTAGGATCCCATCCTTCCTCTCTTCCCATCTCTTTCTTTTCCATGGACACGCCTTTCCTTATTACCACCCTTCTTTTCTGTTTGCCTTCTTCTCTGAGAACTTGCAGCTCTCTGGGGATACTATCCACCTTTGAACTTTCTCTGCTATGCATTCTGCTGTAAAAGCACAAGCTCTAACTTCCAAGCATTTCCTCTGGTCAGTCATCTAGAAAAGGAGGGAGTCCTCCAGTAACTGCAAGGTATTTAGCATTGGCCTGTGAGCTTAGCTAAACTGATATAAAGGTTCCATCAAAGACTACTATACAGGACCCAGTGAACTTGTAGTTTGGAAGCTCAAATATAGTGTTAGTCCTTTGTATTAAAAAAATACCATATTTCTGCCTTGCTTTACACTAATTCCACTCCTTTAGAGCAGAGGTCAAATGTCTTCTGTGACTTCAGCCATCTTCTTGGCTTCTCTCATCTATTCTTATATATCCCTAAGCTTGTCCCAGACTCAGAGGCCTCCTCTCTTCATTGTCCACTTTCTCTGTCCTAGACCTGTAGATCTGAAGTTCCCCTGCTTCTGGCATTTTCTCACCTTTCGCCCAGCTCAAACCTCAAATCCTTCATCAGGCTGATTGACTCATTCCTCCCTCTTTTAGACCTACCATTAGAAAAATGATCACTGATGCCCTAAGCCAAGTGGATTCTTACACAGTGACACAATTCTTCTTCAATTCATTCATTATGCTTGCAATTTATGTTTCTTTGCATTATGATTTGACTGCTGTCCTATTCCAGTGGCTCCTCCTAGAGAACAGAATTTTTTCTGTACTCAGCAAACATTTAAATTATTTCTATTGAATGAAGAAACTCTTTGGATTTCATAGAAATTCTTTTTTTTAATAAATAAATAAATAAATAAATAAAATCAGATTTCTAAAACAGAAATCAAATGATAAGGCTTTAAGAGACCCACATATGCTCATAGAGAAATGTTGGAGTGACAAATTAAAAACAGGTTGTTAACAAAAGAACAGATTAAATAACTCATGCCCCATTCATAAAACATAATGTGTGCTGCAGTTAAAATTAATGAATTAGTACCACATGTGTCCAGCTGGCTCAATTTTCAAAGCACATACATGGAGAGAGTGTTCACAATAAAAAATATGCGCTGTTTTATTCTGCACCAGGTTTATGGAAGAAGCAGTGAGGAGCAAGAACAACAGCAGCACAGATATGACGAAGGATGAAGTTTGGGAAGGGTGGGGTCTCCAAAGTTCTGCCCTCCTTTCCCGACCATTCTTCAGACAGGTTCCGGAGCAAGGCAAGGAAGCCCCAGCATTGCTCTCTCTTTTCCCCACATCTCTACATCTGCACTCATTGTCTGAGGATGCTCATGGGTGCTGTTGGGAACAACTCTATAAATCAAGGGTAAGTTGACAGAAACACTTCAAGTAGAGAAAGAAAAAGGATCTAGAGAATTATAGCAGTAAAGAAGAAAATCTGCAATATACAAAAATACTGAATTTAGTTCCTCTATTGAAATATTCTATGTAATTAAGTTTCAAAGAAAAATGAAACAAACCAACAAATCTAACTAGATTTGGATGATCTTGGGGCCCAAGAAGAAAGCTACAACATAAATGATAAGATTTTTTCTAGGTTCAGTCAACTCTAGACAAACAGCCATTGGAGGTTGAAGTATCTAATGCATTTTAGCTTTACTCATAGAGTGAGATGCCTCTGTGTTGAGGGGACTGCTGAGTCTTCCCCAAAATATCTCCCTTATTTTGCTACAGTGCCTTTGCATCTACTTTCAATATTAACTTTAGGACAATGCATTGAAACACTCCTAAAACTACAGGCTTAGAATGGCAGAATGGCTTTGTTATTTTAGATTAGATGAGGGAACTAATGCTTGAAAAGTCAAGGCCAGTTTCTAGGGCCACCCAGCTGAAGCACACTAAAACAGCCTCGCCTAACCTGTTGTTTTTTCAAGCATGCCATGCTGTAGTGTTGTGCCTGGGGACCATCCTAGAAAATCTCTATCTGCTCATCCTGCACAGTTTTGTTTGTCTATTTGGTTTAGCTAGGCAGTCACTCAGCTGGTACAAAGGCATAAAAACAAATCCGAGGGAAAGTGGCACACACATGTCATGGAATATTATTCAGCCTTCAGAAGGAATGCAATTCTGACACAAGACATAACATGACTGAACCTTGATGACATCACACTAAGCCCTATGGGACAATCTTGTGTGTCTACTTATATAAGATATTTAGAATAATCAAATTCATAAAGACAGGAAACAGAATGGCAGTTGAAAGAAGCTGGAGGGAGGATGCATGGTTAGAGTCTAAAGCATACAGAATTTAGGGTTGGAGGATGACAAAATTCTGGAGATGGAAGGGAGGATGGTTGTACAGCAGTGGAGATGTATTGAATACCACTGCACACACATTTAAAACGGTAATAGTTCAAATGATTCGTTTTATGTTACAGATAATGCACCACAAATTGGAAAAAATAATAAGAAAAAATCACGTGGCAATTCACAAATTACGGATTCCAGCCCAAGAAAGCATGGTACGTGGAAATTTTGTGAATCTAGAAGATACTACGAAAGTATTGGATCCTTGAGGCCTGTGGTGAGAAAGTGAAAAAAAAAAAAAGATAAAGATCTATTGTCTAATTGTCCCCTATTCACAGGGGATATTTCCAAAAGCCCCCAGTCAATGCTTGGAGTTGAGATCTTCTTGAATCGCCTATACAAGTGCTATAAGACTACAACAGGGGGTCTGTGAAGATGGCCACTGGGGGACTAATACATGGGTAGCTATACAGTTTGGACACATTAGACAATGGATGACTGATGTCCTAGTGGGATAGTTTGAATATAATTAGCCCCCATAATCTGATAGGGAGTGGTGCTCTTAAGAGGTGTGGCTTGTTGGTGTGGGTATGGCCTTGTTGGAAGAAGTGTGCCACTGTGGGGGTAGCTCAGGATCTGCTCAGTTGACTTCCTGTTGCCTGTAAGATGTAGCACTCCCAGGTCCAGCACTACATCTGCCCGCACACCACCATGCTCCCTGTCATGATGATAATGGACTGAACCTCTGAAACTGTAAGTGAGCCACCCCAATTAAATGTTTACTTTATAAGAGTTGCTGTGGTCATGGTGTCTCTTCACAGCGATAGAAACCCTAAGACACCTAGACAGGACAGATCTTGATAGTAAGAAATCTCATTACACCTTAAAAACAATGCATAATTTAAACTGATGAATTGTTTCTGGGATTTCCTACATAACATTTTTGGGGTATAGTTGACCATGAGGATAACTGAAACTATAAAAAGCAAAACTACCGTGAAGAGCGAACAACTGTATTTTAACAAATGAGTGCCCTGTTGGGCCCTAATGTGACCAGTTTGGCTAAATCCCCAAACACAGTAGTAGTGAGCAAAAAGTAAACTTTTGTTGTGACATGATACAGGCAAGTGTGGCATTGTCATATTTTTAAACCCTTTTAAAAAAAAACTGTGAAGTTATTGGTTATGGAGATACCTGCATATAGCAAATGTGAGAACACATAGTTTCTGGAAACTCACCGCAGTCCAGGTAGCAGATATCTTTGGCAAGAGAGGAAATGAGAGACACACATAGAAGCCTTCAATGTATCTGAAACCTTCTGCTTTTTGGATTAAAAGAAATTTGGCCAAGCTGGAGAGTAGGTCCATTGACATCATTAAATTATTAATTATACTTTTTTTGGTATAACAATGAACTCAAAACAGTTCATTGTTAAAGAATGAATATTTAATATTGCTGATGTTAAAGAATGCTTAGACTAGAATGGTATAATCAACACAATTTTTAAAATGATAATTGATCATTAAGACCATTAAAATGTAAGATGTATGTCAAGTGGGAAAGCAAACACCCAGGAAAGTGGAAGCAACACCATCAGATGTTAAGGAAGTCAGCAGATGTCAAGGAAGACCTCACTAGCTGCTAACACCTGAGTTCTTTCTCCGAGGAGAAAACAATACAAAGATAGTTTGAGGTACAGATGTGTTTGATGTCTTCAACTGATGGCAAGATTTCGCCTCACTGGACCCTGGAGCTGTTGGGGTCAGAGGAAGGGGGTGAGGAAAGTGGACAAAACAGACTGGGATTGACTTGGGTGAACTGCAATTGAAGCCGGAGCGGCAGGTGCACGTGGGAGTGTGTGTGTGTGTGTGTGTGTGTGTGTGTGTGTGTGTGTGTGTGTGTGTGTGTGTGACTGAAGGCATGAAGGGGTTGAAGTGAAACACAAAGAAACTTGAGCTGATGAAACCCTCCAGGAAGCTCACAGAATTGCTGAAGTTAGAGGCCATAAAAGCCTATGGTGGTAGCAATGGAGATGTGGGAGAAAGGGAGTAAAGGTCGCCACCGGTAGACTCTATAGGACTTGGTGGTTCTTTCAGTAAGTGAGAGGGTGAAGTAAAGCAGAGAAGCAAAAACAGCTTTCTTTCTGTCTATGAACATCCACTACTGAGGATGGCATTGACCTAGAAAGGGTAATATCAGGGGAAAAAAGAAGCCAGTTGCTCACCCCTCAACCTTGAGCATATGGAAGAGGAGAGGGACAAACAATTTTGATTTGGAATGTGCCGAATTAGAAGTCTCTTCAGGTAGGAGTGTCCAGAAGAGAGGTGTGGGATTTGAGCCACATAAAGATAATAACTGGAGTGGATGACACGGTGTGCAAAGTAGGAAAAGAAGATGATGCTACAAAATGGAAGAGTTAGATCATCACGCTGAGCTGTTCCTCCCCCAGGCTGGTCATGCATTGGCAGGAGAATCTGAACACTCAAATCCAGCAGCAATAACTAGGACTGAACAATGGGAGCCTGCCCCAGGGCTTGGCATGCAGGCTTCGTGAATTAGAGCAGCAATGAAAGCAGGATCTTTGTAGGGAAACAAACCTTCATTCAGTGCGTTTGCCGGCAAAGCCTCGCTCTCCACTTACTAGGTGTAAACGTCGGCAAGTCTCCAAGCTTCTCTGACCCTCAGTTTCTCCCCCTGGATAAAACCAGGCCTTCAGGTCTGTGATAAGGCCAAAGTATAATGTATGTTGGTAAGTGTTCAGCATGTATTAAGGACTTAGTAACAATTAGTCCTTTCTTCTTTCTAAGCTCTTAACTTTGCTAAGAACCAGATTTGCCAGAGATCATGTAAGTAAATTGCTTTTCTTCGAAATATGCAAAATACTCTTAACCATGCAAGTTCTAAGTTCCTTGAAAGCAGATGCCATTCCTTATGCATTAATCAGTCAGATCTACATTGGATACTTACTATTTTCCCAACAAGCTAAGGTTTACAAATAACATGCAGTATGATTATTGGTGCCTTGTAGTTTCAAACAAACAAATGCTTCTTGGATTGAAGTGTGTTGTAGCACAACCAAACAAAACAAGCACTGAAGTTTCACAGTTTATGTTGATATGCAATCACTTGGCAACAGCCTTGTAAAGCCTATTAATATCCATAGGCATATTATTTTATAAAGAAAGGGAAAGAGAGGTTAAGTTAGCTCTTTAAGTTCACAGAAAAAAAAAAAATACTTCAGGGCTAGAAATAGACAGCAGTTAAGCCAAGTCAGGCTCCACAGGGAAAGCTCCCAGTAGCATTTCAGTGATGGTCCCACTGAGGCATGAAAACCCCATCCCTTAGGAGTCAAATGCAAAAGGACAAACATCAAACTAGCAGAGTGCCTTTCATGTCACTGGTCCCAGACTGTCTATTAAGATTCTAGGCAGCAACCAGAATGGTGGGTCTCTGATCAGAAGGGAAGTGGGTTTGGCTTGGCGGAAGCCTGAGTTCAAGGGAATGGACTACACAAACCATGGTAGGGAGCCACGTTTTTACAAGTGTGCAGAAAAATAAGTTAAACATGGTTACTCAGTAGGAATGGGCATCTGATTTGTTTTTTATCTTTGGTGATTCTTTCCCCACTTAAATTGATTGTGGGAATTGGAGGTCAAGCCAAAGTCTCAGCAGTACTAAGACATTCTACTTTGGGATTTAATACCTTTTGCCAATAAATATAAGAAGTAAAGCTATTTTGTTGGTGAAAAGCATGGGTATCATGATCCCTAGTTGTGATGGAGGAGGGGTGTGAAGATGGTAAAGCAGAAAAGATGGGCAGGCAGAGTAGTGGGGCCAATCCAAGGGCAAGAGAGATAGCTATGTTATGCCCCAGCCAAAGCTTCAGGAAGAATAAAGCTGGAAATTTCTTCTTATGGGGCCTGTGGTGGTTTAAAAGAAAATGGCCCCCAAAGGGAGTGGTACTATTAGGAGATGTGGACTTGTTGGAGTTAGTGTGGTCTTGTTGGAGGAAGTGTGTCACCGTGGAGGCGGGCTTTGAGGCCTCATATGTGCTCAAGTCACCTCCAGTGAGACAGATCACTTCCTGTTGACTTCAAGTCAACATGTAAGAACTCTCAGCTCCTTCTCCAGCACCATGTCTGCCTTGATTTCCACCATGATGATAGTGGACAAAACCTCTGAATTGTAAGTGAGCCACCCCAATTACATGTTTTCTTTTATAAGACTTGCCAAGGTCATGGTGTTTCTTCATAGCAATAGAAACCCTAACTAAGGCAGGGCCTTGCGGTGGTTTGAAAGAAAATGGCCCCCAAATGGAGTGGTATTGTTGGTTGTTTTTTCTACTCTTTTTCTCTTTGATTTTTGGTTTTATGTGGGCCCACCACCTAGCTCCCAAATAAATCACACACGGAGACTTATTATTTCTTATGAATGCCCGACCTTAGCTTGGCTTGTTGCTAGCCAGCTTTTCTTAACTTAAATTATCCCATCTACCCTTTGCCTCTGGACTTTTACCTTTCTCTTATTTCTGTAAATCTTACTCTCACTTTTACTCCATGGCTAGCTGTGTGGCTGTGTGGCTGGCCCCTGGAATCTTACTCTCCTTGTTCTCTTGATCTTTCTTCTTTTCTTCCCAGATTTCTCCTTCTATTTATTCACTCTGCCTGCCAACCCTCCTATCCTTTCTCTTGCCTTGCTATTGGCCATTCAGCTCTTTATTAGACCATCAGGTATTTTAGATACACAAAGTAACACAGTTTCACAGCGTTAAACAAATGCAACATAAAGGAATGCTACAAATCTTTGCATCATTAAACAAATATTCCACAGCATAAACAAATATAACACATCTTAAAATATTATTCTACAACAGAGTGGCACTATTAGGAGGTGTGGCCTTGTTGGAGGAAGTGTGTCACTGGGGGCTTTGAGGTCTCTTTTGCTCAAGTTTCCCTCAGGGTGACAGTCAATCAACTTCCTGTTGCCTCTGAGTCAAGATGTAGCAGTTTCAGCTCCAGCACCACATCTGCCTGGACGTTGCCATGCTCCCCATCATGATGATAATGGACTGAACTTCAGAAACTGTAAGTGAGCCCCCTCAATTAAATGTTTTCATTTATAAGAATTGTAGTGGTCCTGCTCTCTCTTCACAGCAATAAAAACTTAACTAAGACCAGCCCCATCCCTGGACAGAACGAAAGGCAACTAAGGAGTGCTCAGAACAGAAATAGTCTTCCCCAGGGAAGAGCCCTCCAATTGATCATAAAAACAAACAAAAACAAAAGCAAAACCAAGTGGTCAGTCTTGAGATTATATATGTACACAAATGTTATGAAATGAGCAGGTTGTATTTATATTCAGAAATGTGTGTGTGTGTGTGAGAGAGGGGGGAGGGGAGGAGAGAAACTAATTTAATTTCACAAAATTAAAAAATATTTTAAAAAGAGTAAGTTTTTAAAGTTGGAGATTTCTGGTTTGAGGAGATAGCTTAACACTAAGAACACTTTTTATTCAAGCATGACCTATGTTTAGATCACCAGCACTCACGGAAAAAGCTGGGCATGGCTGCATACCTGAAACTCCAGTGCTCTGGAGTGCTTTCATGGCCATCAGCCTCGCTCCAGATTCAGTAAGATGCCCTGTCTGGAAGGCATGAGGCGGAGAGTGTAGAGCAAGCCACCTGCCATGCTTGTGTCACCATGCCTGGCTGTTTCCAGGGTGGCTTTGAACTCACAGACATCCAGATGGATCTCTGCCTCTGGAATGCTAGGATTAAAGGCGTGAGTGCCACCATTTTCAGGCCTCTATATCTAGTGGCTGTTCTGTTCTCTGACCCCAGATAAGTTTATTAGGGTGCACAATATTTTGGGGAACACAATATCACCACACAGAAGTGCAGCTCACATAAAGATATTGCCAGAGCTGGAATCGTGCATCAGCCAGGCAAAGAGCAGCAAGAATTGTTAGCAAATACCAAGATCTAGAGAGAAGCAAAGAAAGACCTTCCCCCAACCTTCTGAAGAGGCTCTGCAGTTCAAGGATCTTGGCATCGCACCTTTACACTACAGAAGTACCAGAGAACAAGCTCTGTTGCTTAGGTTCTAGGCCAACAGGATTGCAGTACTTTGTTAGGGCAGCTCCTGGGACAGCTGTCTGCAGATGACTTTCAACTGTGTGGTTACCGTGTTTATGTGTCCAGTGAGCTGCTGGCTTTGGCAGTGTGTGTCCCTTGTACTACACTGCCCTTAGGTGCCATCCTTTTACAGTGCTAGGAAGAACTTCACTGATCCCCTATCAAGGCAAAGTTTGGTGGGAAGATGGGCCGTGGGGGACCACTATAGAACAGAGCCAGAGCTTGACCGTCTTATCTGCATTCTGAGAGTTAAGATTTCCTCTTTCAGTACCAACAGTTGACAAATTCCCATACTTCACCTTCTTCCACATCTCACCAGTATACAAGGAAGTTATGAGCCTTGGCTAATTAGAAGTGTAACTGTTGAGACAAACAGCAGAACTCAGAGTCAGGAGCAGCCAGGCCAGATGAGTGTCTGCATTTCGTCACTAGGACATCCAGGTCTTTCTTTCCTGAAGAAGGGGAACAGGCCAAGTTCTAGGATTAAAAAAAAAAATCTTCTCAGTATGCAGCCAAGCTGAAAACTTCTATTAGGTAATAACCTAGGTGATATGGAGTCTTTGAGGGATTCTCCCAGTTTCTGACTAGATCATGAAGGCGAGAACATGGAATGAGGTAATTAATTGTGCCTGGTTTCTGACACTCAGGCTTCTCTGAAAGCTACTCTGTTTTAGAAATAGTATATCCACTTTTGCTCCAAAGTCAAGGGCAATTTTACATCCAATCACTTACCAACTTGCCCTGACTCTTTCTTTAAATGCATCCCAAGCGTACCCTATTTTTAATTCATTTGACCATTGTACTAGCTCAGGCTCACCACGTCTGCCTGGATTTGTACATGGCATCCTGACCAAGAACATGGCATCCTGACCAGGAACATGGCATCCTGAGCAGGAACATGGCATCCTGAGCAGGCCTCCTACCTCTAGTCTCCTATGTTCCCTGTTCATTCCACATTGTCTAATACCATGTTCATTTTAAAACACAAATGTTGTAATTTCCTGGTGGTGTAGAACCTGGTAGCCAGCGTCCTGCAGATCAACTTGCCTAAGTTCTATTGTGGCTACTGGGATATGTATCTTACCCACGATTCTCCATCTGAGAGAAAGACACACTGCACTGATAGCAAACACAAAGAGACTGTGAAAGACCCGTCCCTACTAGAAATCCACGGGAGAGCAGGCCCAGAGCCTGGTCGATCACACAACTGCTGCATTTCAACAAGGAAAGAGGCCTGCAGCTCCATTCTCTGCTCCTCCTCCTGCAGAGGCCATGATCCGCCCTCCCCAAATCTTCTGGGTCCTCCTTTCCCTGTCGTGATGCCCAATGAACATGGGAGGTCTTCCCTTGATGCCAGTGATGGGCCCTCCTCCTGAGATGATGCCTGTGCGAACTAACCGCTCCTGCTGTGAGGCCACCTATGGGAGACCACATGCCCATGGTGCCTGGGCCTCCCATTGGCTTCATGATGGTGCCCACTGGGCCTGGCATAACTGGCCAGACAGATAAGAGCAGCAGGGCTCTTTATCTGTCTTATAACTTGTTCTGTTCACCAGGAGATCCCCATGCTGGATCTGTGTGTTTTCTAGCTGTGTGACCAGGAAGAGTCCCCCTTCCTGATGGAGAGAATAGTTTTGGAGGGGAGAATGGGGTTTAGAAAATGCAGTCTTCATTTGAATTGTGAAATGTGAAAATGAAACTGTCAGATGTTTTGATTAAAAGAAAGAAAATATAAATGTCCTTGTGTTACTCCCCTGCTTAACCGCCCGCCCCATGACCCTCTTTTATCTTCAGAGTCATTGGCGTCTGATTACTCGGACTCCCGGAAATCAGGCCCTTGCTCCCAGTTCCACTTCGCTTTCCTGTAACTGTGATAAAACACTGACCGAATCAAACTTGTGGGGAAAATGGTTTATTTCATCTTACAACTCAGGTCTCACTCCATTACTGAGGGAAGAAATGAGGGCAGGAACCTGGAATCAAGAACTAAAGGAGACATCATGGGGAATGCTGCTTACTGACTTGTCCTCAAGCCACTTGGCTCAAGATGGTGCCTCCCATAGTAGGGTAGGCTTTTCTACATCAATTAGCAATACTACTACTACTAATAATAATAATAGAGTTGCCCCACAGACATGCCCATCCAATCTGATGGAAGCAATTGTTCAACTGACGTTTCCTTTCCCCCCGTGTGTCAAGTTGGCAACCGAAGACAACTGTGACGCCCCCCCACCCCCCCACCCCCCCACCCAGCCCCCCCGTCTGGTGTGTCCTGTTTCATCTGCTCCTTGTGCTTTCTTCTTCGGTGACAGGTCACGGTGCTGCATCTGGCCTCTGTCTCCTCCTATGCTTCTGTGACTTTGCACAGGATAGGCTTAAGAAAGAAGTGGCTGAGCAAAGACACGCGGTGTTAACGAAATAGTCCAACCCTTTCTAACTTTCTCCTCTAACGGATTCTAAGGATCCCCTACAATCCCAGGAAATCCTTGAAATCCTGTCTCCACTCTCTGCCTAGTTTCTCCTGCTCCCATTAGACCAGATGTGGAGCTCCAGGATGAGAAACTCTTGGTCCTCCATGCTCGAGCTGCACAGAATCTTAAAGTGAAATCAGGTGAAGGTGAGCGAGCAGCACATTCCACATCAGTCCAGCTGTTCAGTGAGCTGGAGCATGACAGGCTTCCAGCAGGATCTCTGCTGCCAACAACATCTTTTTCTGCTGTATTTTTCTATTCTTCAAAGATGTGTGGTAGGGGAAAATTACAAGAAAGTTGAAACTCAGCTAATTAGACAGTATTTTGTTTGTTTGTTTTGTTTTTTAATGCTGCATTAAAATTCTCAATTTTCCTAGGAAGACACGCTATAGATCCCCGTGAAGCAATCAGGCAGAGGCAAAGGTTTTCAAAATTCTTTCAGGTCTTCAGAAGTGCTGGGACTTGGTCTACTAAAAAAGAAAAAAAAAAATCATGCGTTCCTCATGCTGGGACATGCTGGATGGAGTCTTACCCCTGAAGTTGTGGGAGGAAATAATCTTGTGAGGTATATTTATATAGTCAGCAGACTGAGGCGGGGTCCTGACCACGTAAACACTATCCAGTCTACTTTGTGCTGTTTGTACCGGTGCTGTTCGCCAAACCTTGCAGTCACGCACAGTCTGTTGGGCCAGGCACCATAGCTCCACACAACAGTGAGGTGCTGGGGTCAGTCCTGTGCATGCAGCATCCCCAGAGGTGTGCACTCTTAGTGACTCCCGGGCCGGGAGGCACCTTTGCCTTCCTGAACACTTTGCATGCAAAGTAGTTCATGTTAACGTTAATGTACACTACTGGTTTTACTTTTTAATTAATTAATTTATTTTACGTCCCAACCATAGTTTCCCCTTCCTCCTTTCCTCCCAGTGCCTTCCCTCCCCACCTCCCCCCTGACCACCCCCCACCCACTCCTGCTCTGTTTCTATTCAGAAAAGGACAGGCCTCCCATGGATACTGACAAATCATGGCATTTCGAGTTGTAGCCAGACTAACCACTAAACAAGTATGAGCTGGGTTGCCTTGCTCAGCCTTAACGCAAGGCAAAGCGCTTAGAATTACTACATTACTTGTTTTAAAAGCTGGCATATTAGATGATGTTGTGCCATTGAGAACTATTAGTCTCTATGTACTCTCATTTGCCCATTTTTATGTGACCTAAAAAACAATCCAAACCCGGAACAGGAGAAAGAAGGACAAAGGAGACTTCATTGAAGATCTCAATGAACTTTGGTAGTTGTGTTGTGTCTGGTTTAATTTTCCCCTAGATAACTTTTGTTAGACTTTTACTCTGGCTTAAGGGACTCTGATAAGCATTTTATGTATATTAGCTCACTTAACTCTCACATCACATATTGAGAATCTGTCATTGGTGTCCCACTGTATACATGACAAAACTTTGCAATCTACCAGTCAGTTGTTGATTTGTTTCTGCAGGGGATATGTGTGACCTGATAGGATTCACCTGATTCTCAATGTCATGCACGGTTGTGGTGGAAAATATGGCCTACACTTTATAGTGCATCCAGAATAATATCCCAGATGCACACTGCCCATGTAGGTGGGTCCCATCAACCCGGAGAGTGCATAGGTAATATTAAAAGGCATGTTGGCAGAATTGTTCAGGATTACCATTGGTCATTGGGTTTAACTTACAAAGCTGGGATTCAAATTCAAGAAAATCTGGGAAGAAAGGGAATTAGTGGAATAATTCATTCTTGCTGACTCCCAGTGATCATCTCTGTTTCCTCTTCCCTAAAAAAAAAAAAAAAAATCAATTAGGAGGGAAAAACCCTTACTTTAAAAATACAAGATCTAGCAATTGAAGTACTGTGTAGGTCTGCATGGTCATTTCAGGGGCTATCGCCAGAACATTAACGTCCCACGTTAGGTTTATCAAGTCCAAATCTCTGAGACCATCATGTGGAGGTGTGGATAGGGTAAAGGATGGAAGATGTGTACATTTATTTCATCGAAAGTCAAAATCTTTTGACACATCCAATCAACTGAATGCCTGTTTTGGAAACAAAATGACCAAGGGCCTCTTTTGGAAGGCATCCTGTGGCTGTGGGCACTGTGAACAAATCCGCTCCTGCTGCCTTCCCTGTTCTCCTCTTTTTGATGGTTATCCTTTTGAGATGGCTGTTGTTGCATTCTCTCCTACTCTGCTCAAAGTCCTAGTGAAATCACTAGTGACTGACGCGAACTTAACAAGCTGAAAAGAAGAGGATGTCAGAAGGGATGTGGTGAGTACCGTTGTCTAATCTTTAACTCCCCAAGGTCTGTACGGAACACAGTGTGCTTTAAAGCTCCTGCAGAGACATCAGAGTCAGAGAAAGGAAGAAGATGCTCATGTTTACCTTAGAAGGGAAGTTCCCCTGCCTTTATGCTCAGGTTGCCCCTGAGCACAATCACAGGATTTTAGAGCGTGCTGTACATGGTTCGGGGGATCTGCCTTCACTCAGTCATTCTTCCAAGCTGTTTGAACTGTGGGCTTGAAGGAGTCACTGTTTCCCAAACAGTATCACAAGAGTCAGAAATATCAGCCAAAGCTGTTATTTCCTAAGCATAACTAAAACCTACTTGTCTATATGGAAATGAACTGATTTGGAAGTAGGGAGTAAATCCAGAACTAAATAAATAATTAAGAAGAGATAAAATATTACCAGCTTGGGATGCACCAAAAAACAGCTAGAAAGTTATTTTTGGCAGTGTATCTTTTCAAAGAAATTCTGGCTAAACTTTAGCCTTTGGCTTGCTGTGGTGGTGTGTATACAACAATGACTTTCTTAATTTTGTCATTGACTTAATCTAGAACATTGGTTATTAAGCTCTTTTTTTCTCAGAACAAAAAAAGTCTAAGATTTTTTCCTACTGATAAAATACAGAAATCAGTATCTTTAGGTTTTGAAAGAAAAAAAAAGTCCAATGATTTTCTTAATTTATCTATTCGAGAATGTTAATCATCAAAAAATGAACAGTCACAAAATATTGGGGAAAAATCTTCAGGAGCAGGCAATATCAAGTATTTGATGTGTCATTGTTAGCAGCCTCCAGAATGTTGTCCCATGAAGGTCAGCTCCTACAAGAACAATACCAATTCTAAAAGGTAGAGAACTGCTAATTTTAAAGTTTTATTCTCCTCAATTATAAAGTTCCTCCATGTGGCTTTTTGTTGTATACACAACTAATTTTCCTATCATCCATTCATCTATCTATCTATCTATCTATCTATCTATCTATCTATCTATCTATCTATCCATCTATCTATCTATCTTGTATCTATGTAACTTTATCTTTCTATCTATCTTAGCAACTACACAGATATATTTAGACATACATGATATTTATCATAGCATCAGTTATTATTTTTAAGAAATATGAAAACTCAAGCATAAGAGAATGTTTTGGTAAATTTTAGAAGATCCCTGCAGCAGTTCTTATAAAAAGAGAATTATTTACATTGAATAGGTGATCTTAGAGATGTAGCTGAGTATAAATAAGACAAAAAAAATTATCCCCCATCAATGATCTCTCCATATGATGTCCATGGGGCAAGAAAGGAGGCTTAGAAAGAAGTCAGGGGCAGACATCAGGAGGAAAGTGAGCCTGAAAGGGGAGAGGGGAATTTAAATTTCTCTGTCTCTATGTGGCTTAAATGTGCTTATGAATCAACTGTGTTTCTGAAACTTAGTTTCCAAGAGCTAACTCATATACCAAAAGGAAACCACATGAAAAGAATTTATTTTTCCTTTACAATTTGGTGCTAGGAAAAAAAAAATGCTTTCATTGGACATGGCAGTTCATGCCTATCATCTCGACACTCAGGAGGCAGAGGCAAGAGTATCAGTATCCAAAGCCTGCTTTTGCTGCATACTGAGTTCAAGGCCAGCCTGGGCTACAAAAGACCCTGTCTCAGAAAAACAAAAACAAAAACAAAAACAAAAAACAAAACAAAAAAAGAAAACAAATGCCCTCAAGAAGAATTTGTCTCTATTTTTCCTCACTTTTAACAAAAATAATTCAAGATGTTTTATATTTAATTCTGGCCTTTCAGGAAACGGAGCCTGAAAATAGATGCTTATCCAGAAACACCAGAAAAGTCTATGATATTAGCAGGTTCGTTCCCACCTCATACCACAGATCACATTTCCAGTGGCTGGGTTCATGTGATCAAACCTATTAATATTCAATCTTGGCTAATATGCTACTTCAGGCATTTTAAGAGAGAAATGAGTAATACCTAAATGAATGATCACGTTATTTTCCTTGCATTTGAAAGTCAAGTTTCAGAATTTGTTAGTGACAGCCTACTTATAACTAAATGTAACTTAATTTTAGACATCCTTACTCTATCATATATAGCTAATACCTTTAAAAATAATCAGAGGGCTCTAAAATTTGCAGAAAAAATATACAGCATTTCCATTTTCCTCCTGTACTAAGGTAGTTGTTTAGATGTAGTGAGCCATCTGAGTTAATTATACCCAAAGGAGGTACATAGACCTCAGAGATTTGATGGCAATGTATCTATTTATTGAAGTCCTCTGTGTATGGAATAAAATAGTCCTTAAAGAATATTACATGGAAAGATCCCAGTATAAATGTATACAGGTACAGGAAACCACAGTCTACTTCAAACGTAGTTTTAAAACTGTACATGCTCTAGAACAGTGGCAGTCAGACACACATGAAACTCTTAAACATCAACTCCATACCCATTTACACAGTCTATACAGCATCTTAGCTTATGGGTCTCCAAGTTGACTCTTTGAGGATAAAAAGCAATTTGGGTCTTAGATAATGTGCTTTTTATTTTTAATGTCTCATGAAATGCATCTTCCTTTGTTTAGGAAATCAGTTGTAGTTCTTTCTCCTGCCTTGATGAAACTACCTACTCTCTGTCATTCCCCACACAAATGAAGCCACCATCTATAGGTGTTTGAAGTAAGCCTTTTCTCAAATAGGAGCTTGAATGTGCTCTGGGAACACTAACATGATTTTTTAATTAACATTAATTCTGCTTCACTTCAACTATGAAAGAAATGGGGTTTCTTCAAACACCAATTAACAAAGCAAACCCCAATAAAGAGAAAACACTCTCTCCCCACCTCCAGCCCCCAACAGGAAATCCCCCCCTGCTGAGTTTTCCCTAAGGTTTCTCTATAAAGTTTTTTTCTGATGAACTTGCTAGGGCTTTAATGAATCAGTACAGATTTTCCATCATATAAACAGAAATATTTAATTTCATGAACGGGTTCATGCTTGACTCTGTTCACCTACCACATAACATCTTTAGGTTTTTCTTCTTTCTTATAACCCATTTCTCATAGTGATTTCTTTATAGTAATCCTTTCATATTCTCCAAACCTGAGAACTCACTTCAACATCAGAAATGAACAGAATTGTCCAAACTTAAGCTTTTGTTTTATTTCTGACTCAATTTTCCTGCTTGAAGCTAGGGAAAGCATTTACTGTCTTTATGTTCATCTGAAGTAAATTTTCCTGCATGGGCCACTCCTAGGACCCCACAGGGACAGTCTCACTTGAAAGAATGACACGCCCAGGGGAAGACATGCCCAGGGGAAGACGCAGCATGCCCAAAGATCCCGCTAGGACAATGCCTCTCACCTAACTTTCAAAGAGAACCTGAGCTGGTGTTTGGTGTGCTACCCAATGACAGTTCAGTGGTCAAAGAAATCTGGGGAACTCTGAAACAGCGATGCCCTTAGAGACTCACAAAGCTTCTTTGTGTACTCAAAACTCAAAAAGTCCTGTCATCAACTAAAAACCTAAGTCACTGTGCTTGGCTCTATTCATTTTTCCAATTAATTTTATTATATTTTTCTCCAAGGCACAAATCACTAGGAAAAACATAGAAAAATAGTAGATCGTAAGTACCAACTAGCTACAATAACAAACTTGAGAGGTGAATGCTTATTCTTGTCTTATACATTAAAACATTGAAGTGCAAATCATTCATTTATCTCCTTCTATCTATCATCTATCTATTATCAATTTATCTATCTATCCACTTACCATCTATCTATCCTTCTGCCTATCTATCTATCTATCTATCTATCTATCTATCTATCTATCTATCTATGTATCTATCTTTTATAGATAGGAACTTATGGAGCTAGCATTCAAATTCAGATCTGCCTGACCTCAAGGCTTGCATTTTGTTTCCTGCTTGCTACATCTAATACACAATCCACAGCTACCTCAGAGTTGTGGCCAAATTCTACTTCTCCTACTCTGTGTTGGCAGACTCCTTAGATATAGTGGCAGTTTCTCGAAGGCAGACTTGTGTCTTATGGTTGCCTGTGTGGCTGTTGTGCTCAATATCATGCCTATTGCAGTGCAGATGATCTGTACTCTGACCAGAATGAATGTGGGGTAAAGGAGAAGAGAGGGCACTAAAAACCTTCCAACTTCTTACAGGAGTTAAGTTAAATCACATGACTTCCCAGGGACAGAAAGCCAGACAGATGAAAAGGTTTGGTAACTACTTGTGGGGGTTGGAAAGATGGGTCATCAGTTAAGAGCTCATACTGTTCTTGCAGAAGACAGGTGTTCGATTCCCAGCACCCATGCCCAGTGGCTCTCGGCTGCCTGAAACTCCAGCTCCAGGGGATCCAACATCCTCTTCTAGTCTCCCTGGTTTCCTGAATTCACTTGTTTGGTATACACACACACACACACACACACACACACACACACACACACACACACACGCACCCACCATAAACACAACTGAAAACAAAATAAATCTTTAAAAGAACTTTCTCACATGAGGGAAAACATTTTAACTAGATTTTAGCTTATCCTGAGTTGAGGGGTTTTCTAAGGAGCAAAAGGGTGACAGGATGATGTCTTTCATATTTGACAGATGCGACTATGATGTGAAAATTGGATTATTTAAGTCTGAGTTAGAGGTGATTGTAACCTTCAGAGTTCCATTCAGACCTGAAACTCTATGAAGTTTTGGGCTGATCTGTACAAGAAGGGTTCGCAGACACTGGAAGTCCATTATCTTCCTCAAGGCTCAACTCTAGATTCGCATTGGGTGTTCTTTCAGCTAACAAATAATAGCCCCTGACAACAATTTCCGAGTCATATAGAAAAAATACCAGGGGTTGTTTGAAGACAAGTCAAAGCTTTATCATAGCATAATTTGTTACTGAATAAAGTATTATATAAATTGGGGACATCTGTCCACATTGGGATCCCCCCAATGACCTATATATGTATGAAAACCTAGAAAGAAACCTTGTTAGAGTATGTGTTCCTCAAAACACATCTTTGAAAAGGATGTGTTCAATGAGCACACTAGTGTAGATGTAACCAACTGTCTTATTAAATAAGAAACACAGAATCAATGCAAAGAAGAAAGCCAAGAGATCAGAGCTAAGAGCCTTACCCACCTGCTGCAGCTAACCTCTTTAGCCAAGAAACCTCTCAGAAAGAGACCTACTTCCTGTCTGTTTGTCTTTATATAGACTTTCTGTTCCGCCTTCTCATTGGTTGTAAACCCAAACACATGACTGCCTCGTCACTGCCTGTATGTACAGTCCTCCAGGTCTTCTATGGTATTGAGATTAAAGGCATGTGTCTCTAGTGTTGGCTGTATCCTTGAACACACAGAGATCTACCTAGCTCTGCCTACCAAGTGCTGGGATTAAAGGTGTGCACCACCAACGCCCAGCTTTTGCTTTGGCTCTAATAGCTCTGACACCCGGGCAACTTTATTTATTAACATACAATTAAAATCACATTTCAGTACAAATAAAATACCACCATACACTAGAGGGAAGGAAGATTTTATACTATTACCATCTGCATAGCTTTTGCAAGCTTGGTGAACTAGTTGCAATATTTATGGAAACCTTGAGAACATACAGGGATGTAGGTAGATGTTGGATGTGGGATGAAGAAGGCTCATAAAGTTGAATGTGAGGGTTGGCATAGACAGATACATTCTGACCAAAATAAGACCATAAAATACAATCCCTTCATGCTAAATAATATATACACACACATATATATATGTGTGTGTGTGTGTGTGTGTGTGTGTGTGTGTGTGTGTATAATAAAATAACTGTATTTCAGTGTATTTGTATCTGATGCTAATTATATCTTAGCCTAGAATTCCAGGAGAGTGGCACAAGTCTGAGCAACTCTTCTCCTGTACAAGCTTGGCTGTGATTTTCTCTAAAGACCAATCTGGGCATGAGATAACAAAAAGTATCTTCATTGGCTAAGCCCCCTGCAATCCTATGTGAACTCTACTCCACCATGTCAACGCTTATAGAGCCTAGTTATTCCCCCATCGCTCATAGTGCAATTTATAAGGACTAGCAGCCCCGTTTGAATATTTCTGCTAGACAAATCATTAGAAGTTATTTTCAGATAAAACCAATTTCATCTTATCAACTTTAAAAAGAAAAAACAAAATAGAACATCCTTGAGACCTGTTCAAGGTCATTTATTCAGCTAAAAATGTTTTAAGAGTAGACGATATACCAAATTCCTGGAGACCCAGCAAGGTGTGAAATGTGCTGTTTTCTGAAAGAGCTAATGCATCCAGAGAAAAAGAAAACACTCAGGAATTACAAGAATACAAAGCAGAAGGTGGCAATCCCTCTAAAAAGAGAGGGGCTGGAGAGATGGCTCAGTGGTTAAGAGCACTGACTGCTCTTCCAGAGGATCTGGGTTCAATTCTCAGCACCACATGGCAGCTCACCTCCAGTTTCAGGGGATTCAACATCCTCACACAGACATATATTCAGTAAAACACCAATCTCCATAAAATAAAAATTAATACATTATTAAAAAAGAAAAAGAAAAGAAGAGGCACAGTGGCTTTCAAAGATCAAGGCATTCACTATCAACTATGTTTGTCAGATCTAGGCTCATCAGGCTACTGTGGCTTCACCTTCCATGACATTTGGCCCAATATGAAAAGTTTAACCAAAATGTGTAGGATAATCTCAAGTCTAGAAACATCCATAACTTAAAGATATTCTTGGAAACATGATGCTCATGTTTCGGGGTGTGGATAAAAAATAAAACAATTTTGTATGAAACCTATTTAAAATATTAAGGAATATGTGAATGTCATGGAGTTTTGGAGAATTTCTGTTGTTCAATATGTGAATATTCTCCTGCTTTATTTGGTGATATGAAAAGGAATAATTTGTAAATTTAATCATGAAAAATATATGTTTTAAACTTTTAATAGTATATGCTAGCATATAGTAGGCAGGCAGCAGTATGAGAATTGACTGTTTTTATTCTTACATCTGAATTCTATATGGTTTTCTAAATAGGTTCATAGGAATAAATGACTTTTAAATGGATAGCATGTATGCTGTTTAATTGCCAGGAAGTAATAAGCATTTTGAATTGAGTAAGATTGAAGGTTTTAAATTCTGTAGTTTAAACTTGCTACATATTTTAGATTTTAAAACAAATTTTTCTTTGAAGAATTCTACCATGATCAAAACTTCTAGAAGTGTGAGAAAGAATGACTCTGTCTTGTCCTCTTGTCATCTTTTCATTCTTTTCTTTTCCTGTGACATAAAGTGACATACCCAAGTGCTGGTCCTTTATCAGATGTTTCTTTGAGCAGCGGAGCAGAAAGCTGTAATATCTATTCATTCGTAATGTGTCATTCTGAATGTATTAGGGACAATTGACTTCACATGTCATAGGTAATTAGAAGAGTCACCTTCAGTTCCAGGTTATTTAAATCCAGCACTATATACTTTTAATGAGCATACTTACTGATGTCTTTCAACATGTCTGAATATCTCTGTACCTTTTACTTTTATAGTGGGCAAAGTATTTCCATGGACATTTGACTTAAAGAATTTATTGAAATTCATTTCCTCTTCTTTGATTTCTCATTTTTCCTTTTTAAATTTATTCTTCTCTCATACAATACATTCCAACAGCACCCTCCCCTCCCTCCACTCCTCCTAGCCCACCCCCATCTCCCCTCTCCCCCAGATCCACTCCTCCTC
Organism: Peromyscus maniculatus bairdii; assembly: GCF_049852395.1. Taxonomy (NCBI): domain Eukaryota; kingdom Metazoa; phylum Chordata; class Mammalia; order Rodentia; family Cricetidae; genus Peromyscus; species Peromyscus maniculatus. The sequence continues at coordinate 19,564,895 of NC_134854.1, read as the reverse complement.
CATTTCCCTTCAGAAAAGAGCAGTCCTGCCAGTGATACCAACCGAAGACAGCATCACAGATCAGTAAGACTAGGCTGGATGAGGCCACCCAGTAGGAAGAAAACAATCTCAAGAGCAGGCAAAAGTATCAGATTGTGCAACTGAATGTTACCATGCTAATTGTCATAAATCAGATCATTTATTTCTGCTCCATGATTCTGTAATCCAGAATGTTCTGTTCATAGAAGTCATTTTTACAGGCTCACCTGAGAAAAATGAGAGAGAGAGAGAGTTAGCAGTTATGAGCGAAAGGTGGGAAGTTGGTATGTCTCTGATCTCAGGGACCAGGAGGCAAAAACTTGATTCTTAGAGTTCTGCCATTGAGAGAATTCCACTGAGCTCCCCAAAAGTGACTGACAGAGCCTTCCTTCAGATGATCTTGCTCAGCTATCACCCAGATGGTCAGGCTATGGAGATGTGCGGATTGAAACTTTCAAGCTGAGTCATGGGTACTTTTCAGACATGTTCAGACCTGACCCATTCTTTGCACATTTGGCACATATTTGTCTTCTGGGTAAGGTGTCATTAACACAGGATCAATTCCTAATACTTGTGGAACCTGTCTCCAAGAAGCATTGTTTGATACCATGCATCAGTGAGGTTTGGAGTCTCATTCACTGAGGCTCTAGCAGCACAGTCCATGGCCTGGCACTCCTTGTTTCCCAAAAATACTTATTTCCTTTGACTTCCATGACATCAAACTGTTCTGTTCCTTCCTAAAGACATCACTCATATGTGATCAGATTCAAATGATACCCAAGAAAAGTGAGACAACACATCCATATTGGGATGAACTAAAGCAATGCTTTCTAAAAATATATAGTCATGCAAATATGATAGAGACTAACATCCTCCCCTTGAATTGTCCAAAGTGAGAGTTCACGACCAATCAGCTCCTCCACATGATGGCTGAGGGGTCAGTGCTCCTTCTATTTCACAGATCCACCCTTGCCTTCTGTCTACCCAGAAGGGGAAGATCAAAAGGTGAGTAGGCATAACAAAGCCATTTCAGCTCATAATCCATTGTTCTGAACATAGTCACACCATCACACTTGACTTCAGAGGAGCCAGAAGAGTGTTCTCTAGACTTCATCCCAAGAAAAGATAGAAAATAGATTTTAAGAGACATCTAAAAGTTATACTTCACAATACATTTATATCATTTATGTACAAAGAAACAAATGCAACAAGATGAGTAAAGAACATGTGTATATATACATATATATGTAGGTGTGTATATTTATTTATGTACATATTGTATATAATATCTTTAAATGTACACAAATACACATCCCTATATATACATATATACATACATATATATGATCTTACCAGGGGAAGCAAGCACATCACCACTAAAGAGATGTGCAACTTCAAATAACAATTTATACAATTGTTAATATTTGAAAATGTGCTAATACTAAGGGCTGATGAGTATTTGGGAAAACATTAATTTTATACATTTCTGATGGAAGTGCATATCCTTAAAGAAAATAATCTGCCAATGTATACTACCATAAACTACTGAACAGAAATCTAACCTTTAGAAAATGGGTTCTCTGAGATATATCCTAGGATTCTGAAACATCATTCATTCAGCTGCCAGAGGTTCACAACTGTATCCCTCTTCCAGAATTTTCCTTTACACAGAAAGCTGTTTTACCCCAAACATGCCCCATTCCTTGGTGGCAGCCCATCTGGAGACTAGTCAGCACGGAGGGTATAAAGCTTGGTTCCGTGTGGGGCGTTTACCCACCACCCCCACAGCTTCCCAGAGTTTTCTTGAGTGCGAGCAGCAGGAAATATTAGATAGAAGGATTTATAGCGGAGAATGTTGCGGAGATAAACAGATAGAAAATAAAGGATAGCCTCGAGAGGGCCTGGAACCTATTCCAACGGGCCCGGACTGTCTCTGGTCCAGGGTTTTTATAGAGACGCCAAGAGGTGGAGCAAAAGACCTCCTCCTCCAGCACAGCCAAGTGCAGGCCATCTCAGACACCTGCACTCAGGCCCGTGGTCCTGATCATCCTCTATTCGGACCTGCTGGGTAAAGCCACGAGGAACCCCAGAACGGGCTCCCACAGTTCCGTGACCTCAGAGGGCATATCTGCCGAGGACCAGCACCTTGAATCAAAAGTACATAATTTTTCAAAGAGTCTGCAAAGATCATCATATATCAGAATTATAGAATTCAGGAACAAAGTCGTTTCGCTTGGTGATCAGTAACTTGCAGAAAAAGAGTTGCAGGTTTTGGGAATTTTGGAGACTAGTTTCAGACGTGACCCAGAATGTTGGAAAGGCTCTTATTGATTTGTTTTATTAATGCATTTATTTTTTTGAGGCAGGATCTCACTGTGAATTCCAAACTGGCTTTGAACTTGTGATCCTTCTGCCTGAGAGTGCTGGGGTTCTAGGCTCGCACCACCATTCCAGGCTGAGAAGGCTTCACTTACCTGTTTATCTTAAAATGTAAAATGGTCCTTATGTAGCAATATATGTGTAGAAGGCTTTGTCTAATGGCCACAGAACAATCACTGGTTTTCATTTTTTGGCAGTTTTCATCCAGTATTTGGGTACAACTGTTCACAGGCAACTTGTTTGTATTTTGCCCTAGGTGATTTGTATGCTTGTGTCTTTTTCATGTTCCTTGTGCAATGTTCTGTATTCAATCCATATAACAATTTTCTAAAGTGGTCAAATGATTACTGATGCCCATTTTACAGATACAGAAATAGTTGGCAGAACATTTTTTTAAAGTATCTCTTCATTACGGGGCTGTAACTTGAAGAGAACTCTCTTATCTTTGAGAGTAGGTATGTCCTCTTTAGGAAATTTTTTTTAAATAAAAATCCACAGGAAAACTTGAAGTTGCTTTCTTTTCTAATATTTTTTTCCCATTTCTTCAAAGCTAGTATATGTTCCAAGTAGAGGCTTGTATCAGTATCACAGCATCTTAAGGACTCTTGTGTGCACTTACCTACACTGGGGACCAGGAAGAAGAGATGCTTTCAGAGCAGGGCTACATCTCTTTATAAAGTTTGTAATGGGTTGAGAACATTTTGGCCATAGTTACTCAATAAAACACAAAATGGTTTTTTGCCACTAAAAGCAACTGGGAATCTGTAAGTGTAGAGAGAAGGAAAGAGAAAGATTGAGAGAGAAATGACCAAACATACCAGGCCTACCATCCCATTTCTGAAACTGGCAAGCTCTTGCCTATGAGTCTAAGGTCCATTTGCCCTGCCACCTGGTAGTATTACAGGCCTGCCTGAGTGACTGTGCCAAGTCTGTAGGAGATTCGATGCCCCAGGCTGTTCCCATCTGCTCCTCCCATGGAAGCCAAGCAAATTGCAATCTCCTATCTTTCCTCCTCCTGAACACGCATCTGACAATGATCTTTCATTGTAATTATTGCTGGGAAGTAACCAAGGTGTGGCTTTAGAACACCCAGTTCTCTCAGAATTGTAAAACTGCTCTAAGGAAGCCTTGATTTTGGCCCTAGCATTAAAGACAAGGAGTCTTGCTGCTTCAGAAAGGTCTTTGTTCTAAATGCAATTGGCAGCTCTTTCCTCCCATTGGTTTCCCAACCATACCCAGCCTTGAGGAGGGCTTCTCCTCCCTCCTCTGGGTGGGTTTATAGTTGAGGCTCTAGAATCTCACCCACAACTACTCTGTGGACTGCTACTTTTTTTTTAATTTAATGTATATACAATGTGTCACAGCATAGGTCTAACTTTTGATCTTTAGAGTTTCTGCCAGTGGAGACAAGCAAAAAAAAAAAATTATTCAACTACATGTCTATTACTTTGAACCCTGGGCTACCCACACCCAGTCCCAAGTGAACAAAGCACATCTCTTTATTGTTGCATCTGACTAAGGTGGCAGTCAATAGGTTTCCAGGATCCCATCCTTTCTCTTCTTCCTATCCCTCACCTTGGACCATAACTGGGCTAGCGCCATGTCTCCTTCCTGAAGCCACTTCACATGCACAAGCACATAGGCCCTGTAAGGGCTTCCCAGGATAGGATGATGATAGCATCTACCCTTGTAGGCAGTGGACCTGTAACCTCGAAGTTCCCAAGTAAGGGACCAATAGGATAGCTTAGTAGGTAAGAATACTTGCTGCTCTTCCGCAGGACTCAAGTTCAGTTACAGCACCTACAACCATTGCCTCTTTAGCACCTAGAATTGCAGCTAAAAAGGGACCCACATTACCCTTTTCTGACCTCCAAGATCAGCCCACACATATATTGAAGATGCATAAATACAAACACAAAAAATAAAAATAAATAAATCTTTTTTAAAATTTCCTGATTGAAAAGTACAAGACAGAGTTTCCTTTGTAACAATGAGGGACTCTCATAAGGGACACGTGATATAAAACTATGTGACCCCCTCCCACAGAGTGGAGGATGTGGTGAGTGGCAGCATAGGGAGGATGCCTCTTTTTTCTTTTTTTATCATAAGAAGCAAATTTAGCTTCCTATCCATCCCTCAGACTAACTTAGCAAATGAGGTCATCTGCATTCTGAAAAATCAAGAAATGACTGGATTTTACAGCCTGCGCCACAGATCCTCAATACCACATACCGTTTTAACAAAGGACAAGAGAGAAAAAGAAGAGTGGTCATCAAACAGGCTGAAATTTTGTACAAATAGCAAGCAGATGAACATAGCAGGAGAATCCTCTGGGGTCCTGCTCCGAATGCTCCCCGAACTGGGGCTCCTTTTCCTTCTTCCCTGTGCCAGTGGAGAGCTCTGCTGACCCTGGGTCTTTCCAGTCAAAACACACCTGTCTTCAAAGAGCCATATGCTTGGAAGCAGAGTTCATCCCTTGCTCTAGCTAGCAGAAAGTCTGCACTGTGCATCTCTTCAATTAAGTACACAAAGAGACCCAAAGCATGGGCAGGTAAGCATCCAGAAGCCTGTCCCGACAGCTGCTGCAAGCTGTTGCTGCAGCGAGCAGAGAGCAGCAGCCTCCTTTTCAATCATTTTAACATATTTAAGTGTAAGATCCTGAATATTAGATGATAAAAGGAGGAACACTGGCCCCAGAGGTTGTTATTTTATAGGGTTTTTTCTTTCTTTCTGGAATTGGCATAGAAACGTGTTTCCTACTAAGAGAGAATATGTTCAAATCAAAAATTGTGCCTTTTTAGAAAACTCTGATTTTTGGCAGAATATCCATTAATTCTGAGTGAAGGAATAACCAACCATTCTCGTCCTAGACTAAATGCTATAGGGCATTTTATTTAGAAAAGGGAACATTCTTCACATTTCCCAGGGAGTGAAAAAGAAAATAAAAAGCATTACAAATGCTGTGTGGTTTCTTTCTAAATTAGTCCTTTAAAAGTAAATACAATGGACAAGCCTTCTCAGTGTGCTTTTTTCCCTCTGAGGAACGAATGAAGATCTCTGTGGTTAGTGATATTTTTAATTCAGCTCTGGACTTTCTCCAGGAAATCACTAATAATTACTAATTGTATTTTTGTAAGTTAATGAAAGGACACATTCTTTTTGTGTGCTTCCCTCCACTTGAGTAATCAATGATGTTGCTTCTTGACATGACTGAGCGAAGTGACAATACAGAGCATGGGTTAACTTAGAAGGCTTCTTTGTGTGGTCTTGCAAAAATCAAGTGTAAAGTCTAGTCATGCAACTGTCTTAAAAGAAACTATTTGTTCCTTCATTCCCTCCCCAATTCCTGCGGCTTTCATTTCTTAGAGCACTAGTCAAAAGAGGGCCATTGACTGGAGTTGTTCTAAAAGCAGATTCCCATTGATGGTGTACATAAACAACCATATCTGCAAAAATATCTATACGAATAGAGTTTCCTTAGAAACTCAGTGTATGCGATTTAATTCAATGACAATGTCAGTAAAGCAACAGAAGTAGGTTTTCTGATGCTATCAAGGCTCCCATACTAACTCTGATAGCTCCTTCAAATAGGGAAGTTGGGTTTATTCAATACAATTTCCAGGTCTTTCTCAGAGTTGAATGGAAGTTTGTGATTTGGAGGAAGAGCCTCCTAGCAATAACAAAGAAGAAAGACTGGAGTATTGCATCAGAGGGAGACCATTCCTCCTTCGGACTCTTTCGGTAACTAGGAGGGCATCATCATAGCAACCCTCAGCTAGACTCAGCTTACAAATGATGCATGGTGCCGAGCAGCTTATAGTAAAGGCTGCTGCAGAAACTTGGATACAGTTAGAAATTACATTGGTTTAGGAAAATGGCAGTAGTAGGTTCTCCTCTAGAGTCTGTGACCTCTCCATATGTGGGTACTTGGCTAGGTTTGCAGGATCAGGCATGAATTCCGGACTATTTAGCTGGCCATCAGTCCAATTAGACAGCTGTCGGTTACCACCAAGACAAAGGCCACTATCGTGCCATTGGAGAGTTCTTCTTGGACTGATTGTCATTGCATTTCATAGACTCCACAGCTTCATGGGACTACTGGTTGCTTTTCTTTCTGGGCAGTGTATGCAGCACCTTCTGATATTACAAGTGCTAGTCCTCAGGGAAGCCTCCAAGTCAGCTCCATCTTGTTTCCTTCCAGTCCTATAGCCAAACTGTGCTATCTCTTCAGACATTGGATCTTATTATTTTGAGAAGCTCTTGTCCTCTGACCAACAGCCTGAAGGGTGGTTTTCCATGCCTGGCATTGAGTTTTTGTTAGACAGTCTATCCCTCTTTTGGTGGGGACGTTATCACCCCATGTGGCATAATTCCATTTAAACCACACACACACACACACACACACACACACACACACACACACACACACACACACACACACACACTGTATTTTTAAGTGATCTTATTAAATAATATGTTTCCTATGGCAATATCAAGCATTCTTAGTTTTACTTATTGCCCCGCCCTCCTTTCCCCTCTGTATTACCCTCTCTCCTCCCTCTCCCATTAAAGTCTGCCCCCTTCTCCTTTCCTCACTCACAGTGCTTGCATTTCATTAGCCTCCTCTCTAGAGTTCCTTCTCCAGCACTCCAGACTGCCATGGTCTCCTTCTACTCTCCTGGCTTCTGTAGTTACATCAGGTCATGTGCTCAAATCCAGCGATTGTGAGCCAGGATCCACAAATAAAAGCCAGTGTGTAGCATTTGTCTTTCTGGGTCTGTTTTCTCCCTCAGTGATCATTTCCATTTCCATCACTGCAAAACAACACTAATCTGGAGGTTGATTTCATCTAGCTTAGTATCACTACCTGGGACCACCCACAGTTCACAGTATTTCCTTCTTGACACCTTAAAGGAGCTATTTTTGTTTTAAATCTGCCCTGATTATCCCTTTTCTTACTTAGTATATTTTGTCAACCTTGCATCACTCCCACCCAACTCCTGGGATACTGTGCCAAGGAAGTGACTGTGGCCATCTATCCATGAATCAGCCCATCTACCCATTCTCCTGGCTCTAAAACACATGATATGCTTCTCAGCATTAGTACAACCTCTACGAAGCCACATTTTTTACATGTGATTGCATGTAATTGTGGGGTTGCATGGGATACTGAGGGTAGCCCTCATGGGGGAAGGAACAGCCAAGAGAGAAATATTTCTGCCACGAGATAGAGTCTAGAAAGAGGGGGGGAAAAAGAGTACCTTGACATTGTACACAGCCTCTGGAATCCAGCTAGACTCAAGTTCAAATCATGCTTTGTTGCTTCAAATCTGTAAGACCTTTGCAAAATCATATCCATCAAGTTCTTTGCAGCCTAATGCCAGGCACAGTATGCTTAGTAAACAAAATATACTTACACTTAGGTTGGTACCAAGTGGCAGCATGCAGAATGACTATTGACTATTAGAAATGGACACAAGTTGTAGTCATCTTTTTCTTCTAATTCCCAATGTTCTCTGTCCTGAACACAGTTTGTTAGCCCCTAAAATATCCACTTGCCCCCATGTCTCCAAAATCTGAACCAATGACCTCAGCAGCACACCTGGGGGAAATGACTGATAAACAATCATGCACCTGCCAAGATTAGGGACAGGGAGGGTTTGCTCTGAAAAGATTAAAATGAACATGTGCTCTGTTACTCTCTCATTTCACTAGAAATATAAGAGTATCTGGCTGTTTCATGAGTAGAGCCACAGATCACCTGTTAACTTCTCTTACTTACTTACCATCATCTTCTCATCCCCTGTGAGATTACTCCCAAGGATGATGCACATGGGGCCAAAGCCTTAGCCTTTGAGCCCTTTCCTGAGCTCACACAACCTTGTTGGTAAAGATCCTGACAGTTTGACAACCGATGTCCAGAACTATACTAAGTTTACAATGTGTCCCTTCACTGAAACCTTTAAAATAACATCAGCAACAACAGCTGCTAGGGTGTTAAAAGGCTACGGCAGGAGGCTAGACAGGAATAGATATTCCAAGGCATAACACGCAGCCCTGGGGATTCCAAGTCAGGAGAAACTCTTTATTTCTCCAAGAATCCTCATTGTTCTTGGTCTGTGGAGATGTGTTTCAAATAATTTTTTTTTTGAATTAGCAAACTGTTAAGTAACTTTCAGGAGTTCAACCATCATGACAAATCATACTTGTGGTTTGGAACATTGGCCAAGAAACATTAACAGCAGAATGGACAAAAACACACGAGATGCCTGGCTCCTCCAGCCCACAGCCAATGTTAATGCACTGTGTTTGATACACACTTCAGTTAAGGCAGTAAACAAACTTCATAGCTCAAGAATAATTTTGGATTATTTATTTCAACGAACACATTCCCACTGGGTTCCTACTGATTGTGAATTAATTTCACTCATGTATTTCCCAAGGGGAATGTCTTATGAAATTATCATATGCAAATAGTTTGTGGCTTATTTCCTCTTTTATTTATTTATTTTTTTATGTGAACCTGTTATACTATGGAGCTTCTCCTATGGTATACCAAACTTGCCATTCTGCCATGAGACCCCAGATAATGAATTCTACTCTTAGGATTAGTTTGGGAGTCTTATAAACTAATGACTGTTTTTTTTTTTTCCTTTCAGAATCTGAGAACCCAGAAGTACGAAGGTTTGTTCTTTGCATATTCATGTTTGCTTACTGACTCAAACAGGTATGGGAGGGGGCATCATCATGTGGAATAAATTGCGGTATTGTTAGTCTCAACATGCAAAGTTATTCTATGATACCTAATTTCAATCTGTTATGCCTAATTAAAGCAGTGATAAAATGAGAAATAGAGAATCTGAATTTTAAATAAATTTAAAAATATATGAGGATTTTTAGAGAACTTAATGGTGCAAAAATTCCAAGTACAACAAATCATCATGCTTAAAGACTGCAGGAGTCTTCAGTTTGTGTGTGTGACTGACAGACAACCCTCCTCCAGCCAAGCAGTCTTACCATGGACTAAGGAGGTACTCCGTCTTAAAGGCAGCAAACAGGACTGTCCATCCATGCCGCGTGGACTCTAACTGATAGACCTCACACTCTATCTTCAGGGGCTTGGAAAGTCCAGGACCTAGTCAGCTCCAAGTTCAAAGGTAATATCTAAATACCCAAAAGTTTCATGGCAGACACATCTGTTTCCATCACCTTCCAATTACAGTGTGACAAGGCTCTCTAAACTCTCACAGCAACAGCCATCAAAAGAGATAGGCCTAGGGTTATTCAAGGCTGAAATGAGAGACAATTTTACTTGTCAACATATTTGCACAAGTAAAATATCAAGTATGAAGAATGCTACTTACCAAGGTGCTGAGAGAGCTAACTCATTAGTCATCAAAACACATCTCTGTAAAATAATGTTTTGTTTCTGGGGATAGCCTAGAGAAACTCCAAATTGTGTGTTTAAATATGTGGTGTTACCATGGAATCTCTACCTAGTCTTCATAGGTCAATCATGCTGTGACCTACCTTGGTTTCACAACTATTAGACATTGTCCTCAAGGCACATGGTGTCTTAATTTGACTTAAGCTAAAATACGTAACAAACAAGGGTGTCTGCTAAAGATGAAGGACACCAAGACAGGCAAGTTGGCTCAATGGGTAGAGGTGCTTGATGCTTGATGCTTAGCCTGATGACCTGAGTTCGAACCTTAGGACCCACATGGTGAAAGGAGAGAACCAGTTCCTGCAGGTTGTCACCCCCTGACCTCCACATGCACACAAGATGAATAAATATCATTTAAAATGAAAGTCAGGGGCTCCAGTTCACTATCATCTGATATCTCACCATTGGAAGAAATGAGCTAAGCGTTCAGTGCTGAGATCCTCAGCTTATCATTAGCTGGTCAGTCAATTTTGGCCTAAGCTGAAGTCCTTTGTTCAACTTGGCACCACAAAAGAATTTTATTTTCTCAACCTTAGAATAAATGTGGCTCAGATCAGACATATAAGTTTTCCACCTCCACCCCATACCACCACCAGGGAAGTGACAAGACAGAGTGGAGATGAGGGGATGAATTTCCAGGAAAGAGACCTTTCCTCTTGAGAAGGTGCGGCCGCTTTGAGTTCTAAGCAGTAGGAGAATTGGCCACCAGATGAAGCCCTAGCTGGAATAATTAAGGCAAATGGCTAATTAGAGGCTTTGGAAGCCTGCATGGATGAAGAAAAAGAGCAATAAAGGTGAGGCAAGCCAAAATGCCAGAGCTTTCTGACAAATAGCCTGCCTGCAGCAGAGAGGCATGAAGCTCTGCCAAAGAGAACCGAAACTGGAAGATTTCAGACAGAGAAAGGATGCAGGATTACCGCTGGGTGGAGGGGAGAAGGGAGGCTGGGCATGGCGAGATTTATCCTTAACTGCTCACTGGCTTTAAATGTGGTGGTTTAGTGTGCTCTCCTCTTCGTTCATTCAGCTATTGGGATAAATCATTTTAGGTATTAGCCTCTTAAATGAAAACCAACCAACCAAACAAAACACCCAAAACAACCACTGCCACGAATGGTCCCTGACTTCCCTCTGATATTCCAGCTTTACAATGCCACAGGAACGAATCGGATTCGATGGGAACCATGCTTGGAGTTTTGAATTTGTACCGTTCCCTGGGCTCCTGATAGGTGGGACAATGCCACCTCTGATGCTGTGCAGTGGCAGCAAGCCCCAGCTCTCACAGCTTAGACAATTGTGAGGGGGAAGAGCCAACATTCTGTGATACACTGCATTGTTGAGCTGGTACATTAGGCAGGATAAGTGGGCTAAATGCAATTTTGGGTTACAACCGGTTTATCAGGATACAACTCCTATAAGTCATTGAGCATAGGTATGTAGTTGCTCACATAGATGAGGTGCCATCATTCACTTAAAGCCTGATCTGAAACATAGAAATGAGAGGGAAATGCTTAGCTTCACCCAGCTTATGGTTTCATCTTCTTGGAGTAGAAGATTATGCCTCACACATTCCTTTCAGAGATGATCCTCAGTCATTCTGAGTTGGTACCATTCTCCTGGGATATAGATGTCTGCTGATTGGGTCAGACCTTAGTCCACAACTCTATTATCTCTCCACCTCAAACCACAAAGAGGTTACATGCCAAGCTCAAGAACTTTTACTTCCTTCTCTGAAAACACTGCAAACTCCCATTGTGGGTACAACTTGCTACATGACCCTATCATGTTCTACCAAGCATGCTGGAAACCCTACACAGCCCTGTTACATGGATAATAAATAAAAGTCATCTTAGCCTGTTTTCATATACATGATCCAGATTAGAAAAGACAGTGTTAGGCTTAAATTCCCCCAAAGGAAGCCAGAAGTAAGGCTGGGGCCATCAATATGCCTGAGACACATGGTGACAGAAATGTAAACACGGCAGATGTGTGTCTACACAGAACAAAGGGTGATTTGCTAGGAGTGGTGGTGTATATTTTTATCCCAGCTCTTGGGAGGGAGAAACAGGTAGACCTCTGTGAGTTCAAGGGCAATCTGGTCTACATAGCTAGTCCCAAGCCATAGTAAAACCCAGTCTCAAAAAAATTGTTTGAAATATCTTAGTCATTAAAAGTAAGAAAGCCAGGTATGAGAGCACAGACCTGTAATCCCAGAATTGTGGAAGCTGTAGCAATGGGATCATGAGTTTGGCCCAACCTGGGCTTAAAATGAGAAAGAAAAATGAGAGGGGTGGGCTGGGTGTTTAACTCACCAGTACAGTGTTTGTCTAGCACATGCAAGACTCTAAGTTTCATCACCAGGACAGGTAATGATGGAAAATAACCTAAATGTCTACCAGTAAGGCAATAGTAAATTCTATTATAAAGACTCTATACTCGGAGTTGCATATATTTTGTAATAAATTGTTAGAGAAGTTTACATAGCTGATATGGAAAAAACCCCAACACACATAGTTAAATAGGAAACAAATAACAAAACACTCACTGTGTGTTCACATTTTTCTAAATAATTAAAATTGGGATCATCAAAATTAATTACTGTAGACATGGATATGCATTCTTAAGTGCATTTTAGAAATGGTCTAAAAGAATGTTACCTATAGCTGGTTACCTCTGAGGCAGAAAGGAGATGGGGAAGGGTGACAGAAAGACTCTGTTTTTCTTCTGCTGCTATAGCGGCTTAAAAAACAACCAGCATGGGCTGGAGAGATGGCTCAGTTATTAAGTGCACGTGTAACTCTTGCAGAGGACCAAGGTTCAGTTCCTAGCACCCATGTGGTGATTCATAATCATCATTACTCCAGTTCCAGCGGATCCAATACCCCCTTTTGACTCCTGCAGGCTTCAGACATGCACAAGTACACATAGATACATGAGGAAAACACTCACATACATAACATAAAATAAATAAATCTAGGGGAAAAACAATGAACATGCATTATTGTCTGTTGCTTACTTATACCAAAAGTCAAGATTATTGGCGGCAGTTAAAGAGTTCCTTGTCTGTGGTATCTTAATGCTTTTGTCTTGCTCCATTTGCTCTCTTACTTTTCCAAACCTACATGATTTCTGTCCTATAGACGTACCAAGTCTTATTCAATAGCCTTCACTTATCTTTAACTTTAAAGTACTTAGTAGAATTCTAGTACTGTATGATTGAGGCCAACAAAAGAGCGCCAGATTTATAGCAGGGTGCAGGTATGCTAGTTTTCTAAGACTACCAAAAGAAAATGTAACAAACTGAGTGGCTGAAACAACAGAAATCTGTTCTCTCTGCATTTGAGGCTAGAAGTCTACCCATGATTACGCTGTTACACAGTTGGTCTCTTCTGAGGCCTCTATCCTTTCTTACGGATGAATGTGATTGTCTCCTGTGTGTCCTCCCATGTCCTTTCTCTCAGGATACACGTCACATGGCCTCTTTCTTCTTCCCAGTTTCTTTTTCTTATGGTGGTGCTGGGCTGATTGGACTAGGGTCCATCCTGGGGGTTTTAGTTGAATTTAACTTCCTCCTTAAGGGTTGTCTAAATACAACCATACAATCACATTCTGAGACATAAGGAATTAAGGTTTTAAGTTATGTTTGGATGAGCTGAAATTCAACCATGGCAATGAGCTTAAGGCATACAGTTTTCTTTAAAGGGTTTCACGCTCACCAGAAGAAACCATAGAAATTTGTAGCTGGTTAAACACAGGTCCACACGGTTAATGAAGTGTTCCATGGATTGGTGAGATGGCTCGATAGGTAAAGGCACTTGCCACCCAGGAGCCACATGGTGGAAGGAGAAAACCCATTTCCAAAAACTGTCCTCTGATGCCACGCCTCTGCCATGTTTTTTCAGTCTGCAGACATGCGTGAAACCACAAATGAGTAAATGTAATAATTACATTAAAACACACACACACACACACACACACACACACACACACACACACACACAAAACAGAGGTCTCCAGGTCACCTACAGGCTACTCCAGAGAAGAGGGCACACACAGAGCCAAACATCTAGCGGTAGCCCTCACTCACACAGGTAATGCTCAAGGGAGATGACTGAACCATACAGTGAAAAGGGGCGGGCTTTAGGGTGGGGCTCTGTTCTAAGATCCAGTTTCCCACCCTGACTCAGGGTCAGGGCTGGCTCCTTGACTTGTAGAGCCCAGTGCAAAGTAAATGGGGAGCAAGGGCCAGGACAATGAAGTCAAATCTCCAACCCACTCAAGTGAGCAAGCTTTGGGAAACCTTAAACTCTGCCCTGTGACGACCATGCCATCTAATTCAAAGCTGCGAAAAGGGCCCCGGCCAGTCATTGCAGTCACACTTAGAGTGCTTCAGGCTTGCTCCTTACTACTTCCTAATAGCCACATTGGGGGAGGGGGAGGCCATGCTGGAGCACCAGCTGCTCTTCCAGAGGACCTAAGTTCAATTCCCAGCACCCACATGGCAGCTCATAACTGCAACTCCAGTCCCAGGAAGTTCAATGGCTTCTTCTGACCTCTGCAGGTACCAGGTATGCATGTAGTGAACAGATAGATATGTAGGCAAAACATACACATACAGGAAAATAATAATAATAAATAAAAACATTTTTTAAAATTTCAAGACAGCAACCACAATACGTTAGATCCAGAGTAAAGGCCCTTCACAGTATTGTTACACTCTGTGGATCAGGGTCTTGTTTATTATTTTTTGGGGGGAATCTAGTCCAACACAAACAAAATGTTTAATAATAATTAACCAGAAAGACCTTAGATAAAAATAAGCAAGATAGGTATATAAATTCAACTTCGTGATTCTAGAGCATTGGATGATGTTTAAGTGTTTGAACACTAAGGCTCTCATTAAGTTATCATTTAGGAAAAAGTGTTAATTTAGCATACCTGCAACTTTATGTAAAGATATATGCACAGGTACAGACTTGATGAGGACCTGGGAACACGAAAATAGGTTGGTTTTCTATGGTGGCAAGGTTATGGAAAAATGAGTCCTTTCAGCTACTCTTTAGCACTCAATATTTAAGAAATATATAAAACAAAATGTTTCTAGTTATATGGCATTTACCGTAGTCTTAAGAAAGGCATTTTTTAAGAACTCTGGTTCCAAGATGAAGGCTATGTTTGCTCTGTTAGAATTGTTTAACTAAAAAGAACAAGAACAGCAATATTTTTTTACACAGAGATTTCTTAATATCCTTTAACTCATCCTTTTTGTGTATGTGTATGTGTTGTGCTTGAGTACATGGGTGTTTGTGTGTGTGTGTGTGTGTGTGTGTGTGTGTGTGTGTGTGCGCGCACATGTGTGCAAATGTTCAAGTACATGGGTGTGCTGTGGAGGCCAGAGGTTGGTTTGGGGTCTCTGATTGCTCTACACCTTGTATTATTAAGGCAAGGTCTTTTGCTTGAATCCAGAAGTAACCGATTCATCTAGTCTAACTAGGCGGCTTGCTCTGGTGATCTGCCTCCAACCCTGAATGCTAGAATTACAGGTAGGCTGCCCTGGCAGCCCAGCATTTACATGGGTGCTGGGTCTCTGAACCCATGCTTGCAGGCCAAGCGCTTTCCCACTGAGCTACCTTCCCAGTTCCTAACTCATCATTTTCTAAAGTTTAGAACTTCCCTGTAAGTGTCTTAAAAGGACTAAAAATCTTATGAACATCAACACCTCCTTAAAACTTGGCAAAGATGAGGTTAGAACTTTGGCCTCCCCAGTCCAATATTTGAATTTTCTCTAAATTCTATTCATAACCCCCATGTCCCTGGGGACGGAGTTTCAGGAATTTCTTCCTGGAGTTTACTTCCTGACAAAAGACCATAAACGAGTCTTGGTGCTGCACGGTAAGTGTGTGCTTGGACACCATCACAGGAACATTTTTCTGTAGAGTTGTTTAGGGAATATTTTGTTTAGATAAGGGCCAGCCATCTGTAAATATCCTTAAACTAATTTACCATAGATCACTTTGTTTTGTGATTTCAGTCACCAGGATTAAAGATGTAGGATTTCTTCCAAGTCCAAAAAAAAAAAAAAAAAAAAAAAAGGTTATTTGTACTTTGGGATTCCTTTAGCTTATGCTTGCTTAAGGTCTCTGCTCCTGTGAAGTTTTGGCATATCTCTCTCTCTTTCTAAAAAAAAAAAAAACTTCACAAGAAACTACCATCTGGAGCCAATTGATTAGACTTTGAGCAGCCTCCGTTGCAATATGCAATAATTGTCCACCTCAGTTTGTGCTGTAGGGGTGTCTTATTCTCATCCCTAAAGTCCTCTGTCATTTCCTCTTCTTTTCTCCAGTAGCAAAATCTTTCAAATAGATAGAAGTCTTCATCTAGAATGAGTCTCCTACAATGTCCAGGATTGCCTAAAATGATGAATGCCCTCCAGCAATGTGAATCAAGCAGATGGGATTATTTCATTAATGAGTTTGCTTCTCTGTGGAGCAGACTGATTGGTCTTGAGCACTTTCATCCTTGCATGAAAAAGAAACAAAACAAAGCAAGCGCTATTCACCTGTGTCCTCGTTTAAACCTGCACACTATCTTTTAGGGGTGCATCCTCCCTACACTTCCACCCACCCACCTGTCCAGGGCGTCACAAAATCTGCTTGCTTCTGCAGATCTCGAGGCCTGCCTGTCACCTCTTCTGTTCTCTCAGCTCTTCGTGGTGCTGTATTTGTTCCAATAGCTTCCTTGCTTTCATGAACTCTCTCAGGACATCTGAACCATGCAGACTTTGCTGCAGGATTGAAAGTTGATACAGGATACTCAAAACAGGCCAAATAAAAATTTTGGCCTGTCAACATTTTCCGAATATCTGATCATCCGAGTTTCCTAGTATCTGCAGCCAGATGCTTCTAATCATAAACTTGAGGACAGTTTGCCAGCACGATTACATCCTTAATTTCAGTGCTAGTTGTGAACTAATGTACCTATAAAAAACACTCCTATTGATGCTCTCTGCATTGGATGCTGGTCTATTTGAGAATTTAAACTCAAATATATCATCCTATTAGTATTGCTGACATTTATCCCCACCCCCAAACCTTCAATTCCATTTATATGTGAATTTAACACAGGTGCAGATGCTAGCTTAACACGAGGGAACAATTTTCTGATTCATTCCTTTAAGACCCTGAGGGAAAGAGAGAGCAAGATGCACCAAGGTAATGCTGCATCACTAAACATTAGCTTTAGTTTGTGCCTCTGCTAAGGCAAGAATGGATATCCAGTGCTTGGACATGTGAACCCGGCCCCACATACAGTTCCTGTCTTAGTCGCAATGTGGAAACACTTTGAAAACTCAAGTTGAGACAATGGTTATAAAGAACACTGATTTAAAAGGTGATTATTTTCATGGTTTTTTTTTCTGTTGTTCTTTCAGTTCTATAAAGAAAGGATGCAACAGCAAATGTAGAGTGATCACTGCCCCCACCCCATGCACACTACTCCACAAGAGGTATTCTTTTTCCTAAGGAGATGGCAGTTTTTATAATAATTTATAAAAAGCCTTGGGTTTTATTAGTGCAGGGTATGGTAGGCCTTCTAGCTGGACAACAAATACACTTATTTAGTACCTAGAAACAGAATGGAGGCGAAGACTGATTAGCATATTTCTTACATCAACAATGGAAATTTTTTTATTTGCCCTCAGGATTCACATTGCTGTTCTGCTCAACACTGTTAAATATGACAAGGTCAGTAGCCCTGTTTTTGTAAGAATGAATGCTAACAAACCGGGGCCTCACACACATTGTCACTGTTTAACAGGGTCAGCTGAATTAACTGAGAGCATTATGCATGTGCAGTGCTGAGAAGACCCCATCAGCAGTCACATATAATGTTAGCCATATTAGCATACATAGTAGAGCAACAGATGTCCAGGCTGTAAGCAAGTCAGACAGAAATTCTGCACTCAAAGTTGAACCACTGGGAAGCTTTGAGTCATGGTACAGAGAGTATTGAACCTGGGAGACCAAAGTTCTAACTTCGTCTTTGCCAAGTCTTGACTGAAGGTCACTTTCCACAGCAATAGGATGATAAGCCTAAGCCAGGTGACATCAAAACCCCCTTGATGCTGGAAAGCTGTGATTCTAAGGCAATCTACAGTACTAATGCATTATCAGCATGAACGTCAATGGCAACTGATTTTAATGTGGTGTTTCTGCTGTGGCTCTATTTTTACTCTTTTTCCTTAACAAAGAGGTGGGAGGTGAAGATAGGTCAATTACAACAAGTCTGGTTACCCAAAGTGCACTGTGTTCAGAAACTCAGAAATCTGTAGACACTAATACAGTGGTGACTGACAGGCATCCCTCAGTCTCCCAATCATCAGCACTATAATTGAGTCTATTTATCATATCCTGAGAAAGCCTGTATAGAATTCCATAGGAGCTTATGATTCCTTTCATAAGTCCAGTAAAATAAACATTATTAAAGCCATAGTTTTAGATCAAGAAATAGAATCATCCCAGTTAAGACAATGTTAGGAAACAAAACCCTGACCAATAATTGGGCTTTTGATATTTATTTTGCTAAGAATTAATCATTTTCTATCATCAAGTGAAAAACAGCTTGTAAACATCAAATACTACTAATACCATTATGAGCTAGAATGTTAGCATTGCCTAGAAAGAAGAAAGCAGCATTCTATAAATGTGGGAAAAAGGTCTTTTGGTGGAAGGAGGAAAAACAAAGATAAGTGAAGAAACTATTTAATGGAAAAGTGCTATAAAGTATTGGAGATTGGCATGTAAACAAAATAAAAATATGAGGAATGGAGTGTTGCTTTTAAATCCATTTTAGTGTAAATAGACTTCTTAGAATACAATTTATTTTTAATGCAAATTGTTATAATGTGATAGAACAAATTTCCTTTACATATCATATTGCTTAAACTATGTCTTCTTAACTTTAATTTTCTATATTAAATCATAAATGTTTATAATGGGTCTTCTAAATGTCTGATACAGAGCTATTATTCTATGGCAAAATATTTCTCAGATGAACAACATTATTTTAAATAAATATCTTAAAGTGAGCACAGTCATTGGAGCCCCCTCGACATTCACAGCATCTAGATATGTGTCTCTTCCCTGCGGGTGCTCTTCGAGGGAATTTTTGCCTGCTGATGCAAACCTTAGTAAGCAATGCACTTGTTTGGTTAAGACTTTTAGCCTTGACCTCCAGCTTTAAACCCTTGTCCTTTATTAATCACATGTTTCCTGAATCAAAGAGAATATTTTTGGAGCAAGAAAATTGTTCTGGGACCGAAGGAGTGTTATATACCAAACAGACATGCCCAGATGACAAATAACCCCTGCGTGATAGCCAGGGTTCATCCAGCTGGTCGGCCTCATAGTATGTGATTGATGGTGTTGATGTTCTAAATAGGCCTAAGATGTGCCAAGTATAAGAGCCATAACAAAGTCCTTCAGACTTATACTGTGGCTGGAAGGAGGAAGCGAGAAAGCATGTTCCCAGCACATGGCAATTCTAAAAATGGTGTCATGATTATAAGTAACCTTACAGGGTTTGTCTGCTTTCTCTCGAAGTTAAACAAAAACTATTTGCTGGTCAGAAATGGATAGGGTCACATGAGGTCTGTCTGAACTTTATGATTACTAAAATGTTTCTCTGTAACTGGACACCTGCTGAAGCTAGAAGAATATTGGATTCCATGGAAAGGTCCACACAGTTGGTTTTTCTTTGCCTTTGTGACTTCTGAGATGATAGAAAAGGCTATTTTCTTCCACAAAAAAAAGTAGTATCATGACAATATATTGAAACCATTGAAATAAAAGAATCCTTTAAAATTATTTAACCTCACTTTCCACTTAAGAGAATGCCTTTTTAATCAAGGAAATACACAAAACTCATATTTTAAAAGCATTTATAAATAAGTCTTTAAAGGCCAATGATATATTAAAAATCTAATCTCATATGTGATCTTTTCAACAATAGCAATTGTTGAAATTACTTAAGTATTAAGTATTCTTTTTTTTTGTTTTTGTTTTTGTTTTTGTTTTTGTTTTTTTGAGACAGGGTTTCTCTGTGTACTTTTGGTGCCTGCCCTGGATCTTGCTTTGTAGACCAGGCTGGCCTCGAACTCACAGAGATCCACCTGGCTCTGCCTCCTGAGTGCTGGGATTAAAGGTGTGCACCACCACTGCCCAGTATTAAGTATTCTTAATGAAGTATGTGCAATTAAGTATTCTTGAATGAATGTTAAGTATAACTCTTTGGCAGTTTGCTAACTCAACAAAGTTCATTCATGTCCTTATGTTCACATAGCCGTTAACTGTGTGAATCTTCATAGACTGAGATGGTCGATCCTGGTACACTAGCGCTCATGCTTCATCTTCTCTGTAACATTCCTTTCACTAAAGTAGTTCCAATTTGAAGTGTTAAGGAATAGCTCTGTGAAACTTGTCCTCAGAATTGATGTAAGCATGTTGTTCAAGACAAGTTCCATCCGTGCACTTCGAGGAACTTCTTTTTAGCCTTAGTAGCCAAATGCATTATACTTCTTTAGTACAGCCACACCCACCACAACAATCCTGAGGCAATGGAACTGATGACGTATTTGTCTTCACATGGACTGCCAAAAAGCATGAAACTTAATTCGAAACCCATAGTTCCCAAAGACAGAGTCCAACACTTGCCCGCTTTGGCTGCTGGTCCATGTGGGATTCATTTTTTTTCTTGTCTCCTCCTCTCCCTCCTTCTCTTTTTTCATTCTGTTTCTTATTAAATTGTATTGTCTAGCTGTAACTACCTTTATGACCCTCAAGTCATCTAAAAACAATAGAAAAACATTCGTTACAATTTAGTTTCTTGTAAAAACCCATTTTCCCCTGTCACAACTTTCCTTATGTCAGAGTACTATTAATAAGAACACTAATAAATGCAAAGCTCATTGAATGAACATGAATACTACCATGGCTTAATGTGATGAAATGTTTAAGAACGGAATTGTTGGGGCCAGAAAGGTGGCTTTGGTGTGCATAGACAGGTGCTTGCTGGGCCAGCCTGGGGACCTGGGTTCAATCCCCAGAAACCACATAAAGGTGGAAAGAGAGAACTGACTTCCCAAACTTGTTCTATGAACTCTGCATGCACTGGGTCTTGTATACCGACACACAGACACACAATGAGTACACATATACACACACACCATAATAATGATAATTAATAAAAATCCCTTAGAAGAAAAGAATTATCAACTAATCAGGTCATATGAGGACCTTTAATACCATTGATAGTGTTAGATTTTACATTCAGATTGAGGATGGACTTAACATTCAGGGAAGCTAGTTGGATTCTATCTTAACTATTACTACAATATTCAGAATGTTATAAATGTATATAACTATCTAAAAGCCTAAAGTTGATAAATACTATACAAGAATAAAAAACAACACATCATGATGCCTTCATTACATTTTGATAAGTTATATCAACAGTGCTTATCACATTGACAAAAATGTGATAGTTTTGGAGGGATCTTGAAGAATACTCGAAAATGGGCATAGAATCACTTAACTTGGCAGGATCTACTTGGATATGTTTTAGTTATTGTTTCTAATATAATAGTGTAAGGCCGGGCGGTGGTGGCACACGCCTTTAATCCCAGCACTCGGGAGGCAGAGGCAGGCGGATCTCTGTGAGTTCGAGGCCAGCCTGGTCTCCAAAGCGAGTTCCAGGAAAGGCGCAAAGCTACACAGAGAAACCCTGTCTCGAAAAACGGAAAAAAAAAAATAGTGTAGCAAAGTCTTTAGCCCACAAGTTAGATGACAGTCTCTTGGAGAAACATCAACAGTTCTTCACTTCAAAAGCCACAAGTAGAAACTTCCATGAGGAATGTTTCAATGATAGTAAATACAAAACAGAAAAGTTTCTCTCCATTGTAGTTTTAGAAACCACAACATTACAGTAGTTTAGGGTTTTGATTTATTTTGGTACCTTGCTGGTTTTTCTGCCATGATGGTAGTTGTGTGTCAAAATGTTTTATGCTTCCCAGTTAGTCTTCACTGCATCGCACCAAACATAGGAGGTATTTATGTCCTTGTATCTAGTGAGCAAATACATAAATGAATGTACACATTTAGATACGCTTCCATCCATTACATAGTGAATGTGAAGAAAAGCCGAGGATAAGGCCTGTATTCATATGACTCAAGAGAATTGGCTCTGGACACTGTCTGTGTAAAAGGTGCAGCCAATAAATGGCTATTTGACAATGTGTATACATCAGTAAGGCCAACCAAATAATTCTCTTCCATGCTCTACACTGATTGGAAAAAATTTACATCAAAACTATTCTCAAATTATTTTTGATACAAAAAAAAATGAAAATAAAGTCTCAAGAAACCCATGCCTTTCTTTACTTATAAATGTTCCTGCTGGCACTATTATGAGTTTAGTCATGGTTTTTCATGGCATAACTCATAGCTTCCCAATACGTAAGCTTTTCCACTTCAACATGTTAGAATTTTGACTGCCATGATCTGAGTCTGCCCAGTTCCAGCTTTGATTCCAAAAGTAGATGACTTCGTCATGAGGGTGGCAAGTTCTCATCCTGGGTCTAGGGCACTTTATGTCGTGTGCCATCCTAACAGGGTTATGAATAACATATTCAAGCCCTTGACTTCAATCCAGATTCTGAGCATCTCAGAGCTCTTGGCTGCCAAGGAAGTGGTGACGCTCTTAGCTACATGTGGTTAAGAGGATACACTGAGATCTGAGGTCTCTTTTCTTCTGGGACTTGCTGATCTTTCTTTCTTTTTTGTTTTTTTTTAATAAGGGCTCTTGTGACTGCTGGTGAGTTTTCTACCATTGAATCTGTAGTTGCTCAAACTTCCCTTGAAGCAAGGATTATCTATTAATAGCATTTTAAAGGATGTTTGCCTCTTCCAAACTTCCTGAGGAGAAAAATCCTGCCCCTAGTTACATAACAGACTGGGAAGGCCTGTTCTATTTGTTTGCCTTGCTTCTCTGGGCAATACTATATTCAGCTCCATCTAGGTGCTTTCCATGCAGAAAACAAGTTGGTGGTTCCTTGAACAAAACTAGAACCCTATAAATGCATATTCAGTCTCACCATCGTAGATATGATGTTCCTCTTTAACAAGATTGATGGTGCACAAAGTTCTAGCAGGGAGAGTAAGCGCAGCAGCAGCCCAGCTTTGACTTCATTTTATTTGTTTTATTCAATGGTGAGTGAACAGTTTCTGGTCACTTCCTTATAGTTCCCCCAAGGTAACAATGGGACTGTCTGTGCTGTATTTCAGGTCATTCCCTCAAACACCCTGCTCTGCTCCCCAGCTCTTAACCGTCTGTTTGTTTTCACTTGCAGTTCTCGTGAACGCACACTGTTCCCCTTGAGTTCTCTCCCTAGAGACTTTCTATTGCTATTCCAAAGGCTCTAAACTCCTATTCTGTCTGTCAGAAAGGGTTACTACATGAGTATTAACGTCTTGATTGTTATCTGGTAATTGAAAGTTGCCTGCTGTGCACAAGATTCCGCTAGCCTGGAACCCAACTGGACACAGCATCTGCCAGCCGCCTGCTGAGAGCAACCATGCACTGAGATACAGGGTGAACTTGTTACCCACCAGGCATTTGCCAGGCTCTGATTTCTGGGATTCAGGATGTGTCTTTTAAAGGCTCTTCAGCCAACGGCAAACCTTCCCTTCACTCATCCACTTGTTTGGATTCAGGAGATAGCACTCAGCACAAAGAGACACATTTCCTAATAACATTTTATTCTTTTCTGTCAACCACTCTCTCTTTAAGTCCCTGCATGTGGTATGCTGGCTCCAGGTCCCCTGACTGTATCCCCTGAGCCGGCATGCTCACATTTTTGTGTCCCTTGTTCACCATTATCACTCTAGAGAGGTTTTTCTTTGTAACCTTGGTCAGCCTTACTGACGCATCCTTTGTGGTCGTCTGTATTGATATCTTTTCCTTTCTAAAGCATCCTGTAGGGTTTTCAAAACCTTTTGATTTTCAGCTTTTCTCTTGTGATTTTCTTACGGTTCCATTCTGCACTTGTTTAGCTACTTCTGATCTGATTGACACATCAGTCAGGATCATTTCTTTAATGCATTTGTTGCTCCATTTCTAGAGTTTACTTCTGCAATTTCACTGTGCTTTATTCGTCTTTCTCAACTTTCCCTACCTTCGAAACTGCCGTAGGTGATTAGTGTTGCTTTCCCATGTGCTTTCACAGAGGCAACAGGGCTTGAGAACTCTTTTTTGCCTTACCTATGTGATTTTATAAGGATTTCTCATCTGTATCGTGAACACTTCTCCTGCCCTTCCTGGGAGCACTCAGTGCATATGGGTTTCATGCTGCTTTACTACCTCCTGCTTCTTTACCTTTGTTTTAGTTTATACAGAGTTTGTATATTTTAGTTTGTACACACACACACACACACACACCTATAGTTTGTTTTTATTACCTTTCATAAACAC
This sequence comes from Peromyscus maniculatus bairdii, assembly GCF_049852395.1. Classification (NCBI taxonomy): domain Eukaryota; kingdom Metazoa; phylum Chordata; class Mammalia; order Rodentia; family Cricetidae; genus Peromyscus; species Peromyscus maniculatus. The sequence continues at coordinate 19,540,531 of NC_134854.1, read as the reverse complement.
ATTTTGTTTCTCTAGCATAGCCAAAGTATTGGGAACAGTCTGAAATACTTACTAAGTGCAGCCACCCCCTCTGTATGCAGTACAGCCCTTATCCACTGGAAGAGAAATTTAGCATGGATCTAAAAGGAAGATAAGCAAGCACAGGACTCAAACAAGAGAGTCAAACTAGAATGCAAATCTCATCTTCAAAGGAGAGACAGGGAAAATGAGGGACAAGGAACGAGTCCCTGGTTTCATAATTAGATAAGCCTTCAGAATGCAGATTCTCTGAAGGAGTCAACAAGACCCCAGTGAAAACTATGCTTTCTAGAATGAGAAGAAAGAATATTAAGAATATCTGAATGAATATAAGAGTATGGCTACACAAACAATAATTTCTCATCTACCATAAACATTTCAAGATTGCATGGGTTACAGAAAATGTAGAGGAACTTTAATATCCAAAGTCAAGATGAAGACCACCAGATTCATCATCCACCCAGTCAGTCCCTCCCACAACACCAATGCATAGTGACAAACTCATTTGTACTGGTATGTGCGTGTACTTGGCTCTTGACTTCGCCACCTTACCTCCTGTGCCTCTTTCTACAATTTAAAGTCAACTTCTTGGATGATGAAGTATTTTCCTCCCTCTACACTGTACTTTTTTTTTTTTCTCAACACAAGGCCTATTCATTCAAGTGGATTGTTTGACTTGAGCCAAACATATATATGCTTCATCTCATGTGTGTGTGGAATATGCAATGCTGTATGTTTAATTTCTAGTTTGGCTGATATAATTATGGAGCAATGATTTTTCTGTCCTGGAGAATTGTTTTCAAAGATCTTATCTTTTGTGATTTCCCATTAATGCCTCATAGAAAAGCCTCATGTTAGCCAGGAGTTTGTGGTGCTTGCCTTTAATCCCAGCACTCGGGAGGCAGAGGCAGGTGGATCTCTGTGAGTTCAAGGCCAGCCTGATCTATAGAGCGAGATCCAGGACATCTACTGCTATGACACAGAGAAACCTTGTCAAGAAAGAAAGAAAGAAAGAAAGAAAGAGAGAGAGAGAGAGAGAGGGAGGGAGGGAGGGAGGGAGGGAGGGAGGGAGGGAGGGAGGGAGGGAGAGAGAGAGAGAGAGAAAGAAAGAAAGAAAGAAAGAAAGAAAGAAAGAAAGAAAGAAAGAAAGAAAGAAAGAGTGAGCTCATGTTGAACATTCTTGCATATGTTAATGAACTTGTGCTTCATTTCCACTTTTTTCCTTTCTAGTGAACGTGCCCAACATGATGTACTTTTTTCAGAAGCTACTTACAAACCCTTGGCCAGGTTGCTGTTTCCTCTTAACATTCTGTAGTTTATCTACACAGAGTGTATATCTCTCATCCAAAATATTTGTGATAATATATGTTTTAGAATCTGGATTTTTTTTCAGGTTTTGAAATCTTTACACACATAGTGAGATATCCTAAGGATGGGATCAAAGTCTAAAAATAAAAGTTATGTTTCACAAATACCTGATACACATAGCATGAAGGTCATTTTATACAGTGTTTTTAGTGTAATGATGTTTTAACTACAGCCAAGGAAATGAGGTTGGGTATGGAATTTCCCCCTCATGGCATCATGCTGATGCTTTAAGTTTCAGTTATGAAGCATTTTTTGAGGTCCCCCTCCCAAGATGTTCTACATGCATTTAAAAAGGCTAGTTGCCACATTCTGCTTCATTAACTAGTTCCAAGAGAAGCACAGGAGGAATTCTGTGTTCACTCAGCCTCTATTGCTCACTCTGTGCTTTCTGAATCTTTCTAGAGTTGTCGGAAGCCTCTTGTGTCCTACAGGAGCCCACTGCTCTGCTCACTATTCCAAGGTCTCTCTTGTTACACTTAATTCCCTAGTACAAGGATCTCCTTTAACAGGGCATTGCTTTACTGTGGAGGTAGAAGGCCCTTTGTAGCTCTTTAATGCTGGAGAATTCATAGTAACCTTTCAACCAGAAATGAGCATGACGTATATTAAGAGAGAGCCTTTCAACTGGAGCTTTAAGCAAAAGACTTTTCAACCTGTGGATAGTCACGTTTGGTTGACATTGTCTCAGAAGTGAATCTGGACTCACTACTACTATCAAACTCTGATTAATCAAGACAGCCATTCCTGTCTCTACTACTGAGTCCTGGTTTCTCATAGAAACTTTAAAAAATTTATTGAAGTTATGTAGTGGGTAGCCATTCCAGCTTTGATCTGGAAGTTCCAACCCCCATTGAGACTCTGGCAACTGTCACGCCTATGAGGCGGGGGCCAGGGGAGGCACCTGGAGACCTGAGATCTGGATGGGCCAGCACACTCTCTGTTCCGGGACCCTGAACGGTGGAGGTGGACTGAGCAGAGCTCCAGAGAACACCGCTGGACTGTGATACACCTTCCCCAGACCCCGCGACCTACCTATCCCTTCATTTGTAAGTTATGCCATTAAATAAATATCCTTTTAACTATGTGGAGTGGCCTTAATAATTTCACTAATAAAGTTATACCTGTTTTGTCCATTTGCAAGGGGAAAGATAAGATTAATAAAATTGAAAAACATTAGAGAATATTCATATTTATTTTTTGAAAATAAAGATAGGCATGGTGGCCCAGACTTACTATTGAGTGAAGAGCCTACTGTGATTTTGAAGGAGAGTAGTGATTTTGAAGCGAGCCTGGGCTACCTAGCAGGTTTTAGTGTAGTAAGCCCTTGACTCAAAACTCTTAACAAGTAAGTAATGGATTCTAGATAATTGTGAGTTAGAGAAGTCAGAGAAAATGTAAAATTCTTTTATATTCATATAACCAATAATAAAACTAGAAGTTTTAGAAAGAAAATAAAAGTATAAAAAAGTTCTATAACTATTAAATTGCTAAATTATTTTCAAGGCAGTAACAATAATATGATTAAATTCATTTTTCTTGAAGTTTTGTGTGAAATCATTCATTTTGAATCTCAAAGGAGCATAGTACAGCTATCCATGTGTGAACCTAACTTTGCATGTTTTCACCTTGGGAATTTATGTCCCATATCATTTTACTAATTATTTTTATGTATAATGGCTCTTGATTTAAATTGGTGGTGATTGAACAGATAGTGATGCCACAAAAACTCTCTACAACCCTTCCCACTACAGTAATTAAGAAACTGACATGGATCTGTAAATCCCAATGTAGCACCCTTTAAGGAAAGGAAGAACAGTAACACAATACACACACACACACACACACAATGGCATCCATCCTGGCACTTTCAGAAACTGATTATATTCAGGCATTTGCAAGGCCATTGATGCCCCTACTAAAACCCCATCAGCTGCTGCTGTATGAGTCCTAGAAGGGTTTGTCTGCACTGAGTCCAGAGAAGCTTGACTTTGGCAAAAGAAAAGGTACATTATCTTTGATATGAGCATGTCTGATCACGACTCTAAGCCCTCTCCATGTCCAAAAAGAAAATTATTCTTCAGCTCTTTCTTGAACTGAAATCAAAGCTTAGCTTTTGATAATTTTTAGAATTCCTTTGACTAGCCCTGTGGTGGTGGTACACGTCTTTAATTCCAGCACTTAGGAGGCAGAAGCAGGTGGATCTCTGTGAGTTTGAGGCCAGCTGGTCTACAAAGCAAGTTCCAGGGCTACATGGAGAAACGCTGTCTTGAAAGACCAAAGAGACAAAAGGAATCCCTTTGACTAAGGGTCTTGGCAAACTAAACCTAGATTAGGCACATAGGTGTAACATGCACTTTGCATTTGACCATAGACTTTCCTGTTAGGAGTTGACTAATGTAACATATTGTCCATCTTTGCCCTTCTCTTGAATTCATGTAAATTTTTCCTCACTAATAATGATGCTGTACTTTGAAGATTTAGGTGGTCTACTTCATTTGGGGAGCATTTCCCCCAAATGCCAAAGCTTTCTGTTACTCATACTTTTCATTGTTGTGACGAAAACCTGAGATAAATCATTTAAATAAAGATTTGTTGGGACTTACAGCTTCAGAGGCTTCATTCCATGGGTTTGGCTCTGTTGTCTTTACATGACCGTAGGGAACACATGGTAGAGCAAAGCAACTCACCTCGAGAGAAAGCAGAGAGAGCAGAAAGAACATTATACGTCTTTCCAGGGAATGTCCCCAATGACTAATTTCGTCTAGGTAAATCCTGCCTCCTAACTTTCAGTATCTCTCAATGAAGCCAAAATATTATGACTCTATCAAGGGATCATCAGTCTATTGATTAAATTAGATATGGTGGCACATGCCTTTAATCCCAGTACTGGGGAGGCAGAAGCAGGCAGATCTTTATGAGTTTGAGGTCAGCCTGCTCTACAGAGTGAGTTCCATGACAGCCAGGACAGTTTCACAAAGAAACCCTGTCTTGAAAAACAAACAAACAAACAAACAAACAAATAAAAATTAGGGCCCTCAGAATCCAATCACTTCCCAAAAGCTCATCAGTTGCTAAACAAGTTCCCAGAATATGATGATCTTGTGGGAGACGTTGCATACTGTTTACTTATATTTATATATGTATGTGTGTGTGCACATATGCCTCTGGGTGCCCACAGAGGCCAGAGGCTGGTATTGGATACATACCAGAGAGTGGATTTACAGGCAGTTGTAAGCTGCCCAATGTGGATCCTGAGAATTGAAGTTCAGTCTTGCGTAATAGCAGCAACCACGCTCAGTCACTGAACCATCTCTCCAGCCCCTAACACTTACATTTAAACATTCACATTCTCTGCAGCAATTACTTGATCTAATTCCTCAGATTTTTTATTTTTTTGGATTTTCACTTTTGTGTGCCACTTTCTACAGAAATAAATAGTGCTACATCCAAGGAGACAACACAAACCACTGCTCTATAATCAATTAGTCAAAATAAGGACAAAAACACTAAAAGTGGATAATTTATAAACAACAGAAATTTACTTCTGACCATTCTGGCAGCTGGGATGTCTAAGATCAAGGGGCTAGCTAGCATGTGATGTCTGATGATGGCCCAGTTTCTGTTTCTACACAGCACTGGAGGAAGAAAATGGTCCTTACACACTGGAAGGCAGAAAAGGCACCTGGTAACTTACATCACTTTTATGAGATCACGAAGACCATTCTTGACGGTTCTATGCTGGTATCTCAGTCTCCTCCGTTGACACCTCTTAACACCATCATGTCGCTGCTTCAACGTGTGGATGTGGTCAGACCAAAGCACTGTGAATCATGTTTCTTTTCTGTCACCCCCAATGTGTGTACCTACACGTGCCATGCACACTACATACAGACAAACATACAAGGTCAGGTTTGACCTTAGCAGACCTTTGTCCGGTTTGTTCATTAACTGACACCTAGAAGTTTATTGATAATGTCTATAGAACTTTTTAAAGTGACAAGGAAAAAATGGGTGAGGATTGAGAGACGAAAAGGAAAAACTGTTATTTGCCATACAGCAAAGAGGACTGGAAGGCTTTGCTGGTGACCGCAGACCTTTAAACCGGAGCCATGTATGAGCTTCGGACCCAGGAGCACCGGGCACAGAGAGAGCACTAGCAGGGCACAGATGTGGGATTCAGCCTTCAACACCAATTGGAAGAATGTGGGCTTTACCCTTGGGTTGTAAGAAGCTGAGAAACATCACAGTGTTTGCATTATCTAAAGGCCACGACCCGCTGGGATAAGGAGTGGATTAGGGGAATGCAGTAAACTAGTTAGGAAGCTAACTCTAATTTAATCACTAGTTAAATCTAAATTCTGATGAGCTGAATGGGGGCTGTGGCAGGGTCTGCAGTAGCAAACGCACTTCAGAAACAGTTTGCACAGTGAGTAGGACTTCTGTTGAGGGTAAGAAAGGAAAGACAACAGCATACTCCTCATCCTGCCTCATGGCTGTCCATCTAACAGTCTTCCCTGTGTCGCACAGATGTACAGCTTTGCTGACAGCACACTTGTAAGGTGGTGAACGCGTCTGCGTCCTTGTACCTTTCTCCATGGGGTTCTTGTGTGCGGGGTAATCTTCATAGGGCTCATAACGCCACCCACTTCTTTAAGTTTCGCCTCACAAATGCTGGCTCGGCACATATAGCCATATTTGTATGTGAATGTATATAAAATCAAAGTATATACAATGAAAACTAGACTCAGAGAACTTGGCAACATCAGAAAAGGAAAGGTACTGATAAGTGGAAATGAGGATTGATCTCATTTAAGGCAAGCACTTTCCAGACCAGCAGGAGTTTTCTGTCCCAGAAAAATGGTATTATAATATAAGCGAACCACGATGCTCAGACTGCTATAATGAGTTTGTGGAGGATTCACTGAAGTTAGCAAAATAAAAATATTAGCTGCATCCTACCAACATCAAATACAAACACGGTGATTTCAAGTCTCACTTTCATATGTGACCTTGAACACATTTTTTTTTAAAGCTTTCACCCTCCATTTGTCAAAGGACAAAAAGAGCTCTTAGGTCAAATTCAAGTCCAAAAGTAGGATTCCTCTTTTCTTTAGTCATGAGCCAGAGGGCATTTCACATGCTAAAACTTCAGTTCAGACAGGGAATTCTTTGGTTGGCTAACAAGAGCTCACCTCTCTTCAACTGCTGTTCTCAGAGCTAAGCATCGTCTAACCGACAAGACATGGAAACCAATTACTCTCTTGAAATTCAGAATAATCTTACTTTAATAAACTTTTATTTTGCCGAGATGAAAAACAGTATAATTTTAGTTTTGTTCCTTTGGAACTAAAGTAAATTTCAGTCAAGTTTAGACCTGTAGAACTTTAGTTTTGTTGCTAAATTGGAGTGTGTGCTGGATAGTTTACATCAACTTGACACAAGCTAAAGTCATCTGAGAGGAGGGAACCTCAATTAGTAAAATTCTTCTCTAAGATCTGTCTATAGGCAGCCTATAGGCCATTTTCTTAGTTAGTGATTGATCAGGGAGGGCTTAGCCCATTGTCGGTGATTCCATCCCTAGGCTGGTGGTCCTGGGTTCTATAAGAAAACCCATGAGGAGCAAACCAGTAAGCAGCATCCCTCCATGGCCTCTGCATCAGCTCCTGCCTCCAAGTTACCATCCTGCTTGAGTTCCTATCCTAACTTCCTGATGAACAGTGGTGTAGAGGTGTAAGCCAAATAAACCCTTTGTTCCCCAACTTGTTTTTTGGTCATAGTGTTTCATTGAAGCAATAGAAAACCCAATTAAGACAAGTTGGTACCAGGAGTATTGGGTATTGTTGGAACAAACTTGACCATGTTGTTTTGGGGAAGATTGTGGAAGGACTTTGGATTTTTTGCAAGAAGAGCCATTGAGTTCAATGCTTGGTGAGCTGTTCTGTAGGAGCTCAGAAGGTAAGAATGTTGAGGGCAACATGGAATATGGAGGCCTAGCTTGTGAAGTTTCAGAGGGAATTTTAAAGAATTCCTTGATGTCACTTGTTATTTTGAATTAAGATTCTGTGGTTCTGGTTAGTTGGGGATGAAGAATCAGCTGTGATTAACAAGAGACCAGAACTACTAAAGTGAAACCTATGCTTTGCTGGGATAATCAATGCTAGTCAGCCGGAGGTGAGAAATCAGTGGTGATTAAGAAGAGACCAGTATCATAGAGGTGAAATCTTCTGAGAAGTGTTTCCTGAGAGTCAACACAAATTAGCTGTGTTCCAGAGGCAGCCCAGGTTGTACCTCATGCTGGTAGCCAAACTTGCTAGGATAAGAGTCACCCAGATGTTACGGATTTTGAAGGCATAAAGGAGTCATGGGGAGCAGCTGAGGCTTGGCACTGTGAGAGGCCAGGAGAGGCTATTTGTAAATGTGCAGTCCATTTGCGCCAAAAGACCTCAGCATTTCAGAGATGGCAGTACCATGATATGCCCACCAAGAGTAGCAGCAACAGTAAAGTCGAGCCACCAGGAGCCTAGAAGACAAACTGTGTGTGTTGCAGAAGGCAGGGCCACAGTGGAGAAGTGACCCAAGCCACTTGGAGGAGTCCAGAAGATCGTAAGCAAATCCCAAATAACTGGAAGTTGAGTTATTTACACTGTGGGAATTTGTTTTTGCTTTGTTCAGATAGTGATTGTGCCATGGTTCTTCCCTCTTGAAGAAAGTACTTAACTTAATGTTGATTTTTACAGGAGTCCACAACTGAAAGACTTTGAACTTTTAAATAAGAATTTGCATTTTTAAAGGGACTAGCTGTTTTAATGAGACTGGTCTTTTAATGTGCTTGAATTTGTAAGACTGAGGACTTTTTTAATTAAGGACATTTTAAATTTTTAAATTTAAATGCTGGGCGTGGTGGTACATGCCTTTAATCCCATCACTCAGGAGGCAGAGGAAGGTGGATCTCTCTGTTTGAGGCCAGCCTGGTCTACAAAGAGAGTTCCAGGACAGCCAGAACTGTTACACAGAGAAACCCTGTCTCAAAAAAACAAAACAAAGTTTTTATGTTTTTAATGTAAGATCTTGGAGATGGGAAGGTTTCAGGAAAGGTTGTAGCTTAATGATGTGTTTGTGTGTCAAGCTGACAAAGAGTCAATCATGCTGGATAGCTTTATGTCAACACAGCTAAGTCATCTGAGAGGAAGGAACCTCCAATGAGAAAATGCCCCCACAATATCTGACTATAGCAAGCCTGCAGGGCATTTTTTAAATTTGTGATTGATGGGGAGGGGTTCAGCCCATTGCAGGTAGTGCCAGCCCTGGGCTGATGGTCCTGGGTTCTATAAGGCGGCAGGCTGAGCAAGCCAGGAAGCAGCACTCTTCTGACTCTCTATCACCTCCTGCCTCCAGGCTCCTGCCTTGTTTGAGTTCCTGTCCTGACTTCCTTCAGTGACAACAGTGATGTGGAAGTGTAAGCCAAATAAACCCTTTTCTCCCCAACTTACTTTTTGGTCATGGTCTTTCATCACAGCAATAGAAACCCTAACTAAGACAGAGTGAGTTTGTTTTGTTTGGTTTTGATTTGTTTGGTTTAGTTTTTCTAGACAGGGTTTCTCTGTGTAACAGCCCTGGCTGTCCTGGAACTTGCTTTGTAGACCAGGTTGGCCTTGAACTACTAGAAATCTGCCTACCCCTGCCTCCTGAACACTGGGATTAAAGAAGTACATCACCATGCCCAGCAAGACAGAGTGTTTTTTAAAAGGTAGATTTTCTAATAGAAATGTTGACTCAAACATAACTACATTAGAACTAGGATAAATTCTCCTAGGTTTTTGTTTTAGGAATTCATTAAAGCAAAGTGGGTGTTTATATAGTTATTTACATAAAGGGGTCATTATAAAGGTTGAACAAGGATACTGCATGTTAACACATTAGGGAATATCATCAAGTTGGAAAACTGTAGTTATTTTTTCAATATGTGACTAATAGATGCCTTGTTTTTAAAACATAAATCCAATCAAAGGATTCATGGTAAAAATAAACAGAATGACCAAAACTAAGGCCAACCCTGGCACACGGCTTGTCCTGTTGTGGTCCTATGGCCTTTCCTTCACTACAGGCACCAGCAGTGTCACAGTCCTACCCAAGACCTCTTCCCTAAGATTTGTCTTCCACCACTCTGGCAATGTCAGAGAAATGCTCAACAGTAGTAACTGCCCAGCAATCTGGCCCCAGCCTCTCACTCCAGCAACATCTAAGACCTACTGGGGGACCTCTGGCAAGTTCTGCCTCATCACCCACAGAGATCTATGTTTTGTTTAAGCCAGAAAGAACCAGGATGCATTTAAGAGCAGACAGAAGTCAGGACATCTCACATAGCTGCCAGGGGAGGCAGTGATACAAACAGGAGTGAATGTTGTCACTCATAGGCTACAGAGGTAAAGCTTTTACTATTTTCTTTTTCTAGATGGACATCATATTAAACTACCCTCTAAATTTGTATCTCCTACCTATAGATTAACAGCAATCAGACTTCACCAGAGATGTTTCTTCGTGCAGTCGACAGCAGTTAATGCAGAAATTCAAAACTGGTCAAAGTGCAGAGACCAAGTATCATTGGAGTGCTCGGTCATAAATGGGACATCTATATAATACTCACTCCCGTAGGATCAGAGATCACTGTGGAAGAGAGGGTGCAAACATTTTAAATCCAGAAGTCAGGAAGAACCAAAGCAAAACAATGTGTTCTGAACATGACAACATGCCAAGACTGCTGCACACATGAAGTCATAGCAACTGTACAAGACCTGCATGAAGTCCAGACAATGAAAATTCCTGGATGGGAGGTGCTCATGAGCCTTCACCCCTAGATAAGGAGCTATTGACAGTTAATGGCTTCAAGGGAATAGAAAGTCAGCTTTTTAAGGGTATAGCCCCTGATAGGTTGACCATGATTCAGTGGATAACCCAACACTTTTGAGTATACAGGTAGCAAAAACTGAACAGTGTGGATTTTTAAAAAGGAGGGGGAGGCAAAAGTTGGGAAGGAGTGAGGGTATGAGGGTATGCCAAGAGTCAGGCAGGAGTTGGGGGGGGGCGGGGGAAGGAGGAGAGGGTGAATATAATCAAAATATATGTGTGAAATTCTCAAAGAATTAATAAAATATTATATCCAAATAAAATTTTAACATTAAAACCTTTTTAAGAACATAATACCTGAAAAGAATAGATACAAAAAATATAACAAGATGTATGGCTAGGCACAATATGGCTTTATGGTTTATACTAGAAGACATTCTCATTTATGTATTAAATATATCAAGAACACATATCATATGTATAACACTATGCCAGTTATCAGGGTTCCAAAAGCGCAGTTACAGTGTACCCATTCTCAGGGGAGTTTCAATCCAGTGAAGTCTACGTACGACACTCAAGCCAGCTGTGAGTACAAGTAGAAATGAGAGTCATAACCTTTGTTGACAGGTAATAGGATAGTGTTACCCAGGACACCCAAGAAATGATAAAACTCCTGACCTGAAACCTAGATGGCCCCAGGAAACTTGTGAGTAAGACATTTGGGGAAGATGCAGAACAGAAGGTACAATCTTGGAGACAAGTCGCAAAAAAAGCACATCACTGGCCTTGGAAGCTAATGATATTGAGGGACTGTCAGGAAATGAAACCGGCCAATTAGGCAGGAATGGTGATTAGTAGGTGGTCTGATAAAGCTACCCCATTCTCACTAAGGGATGATAAAATAGAGGCATGACATAGCATAGGCCCATCAAACTGAGAAAACTTACCATATGTCTTCATCCATTTACTTAGTCAAGAAATCTTTTATGTTCTTCTAAATTGTGTCCATGTTACCAAACTGCTTTAGAGACATGTTTTCATAGCTGGTACAAATGCAAATTTTAACCCTACTGATACAGTTTCCCTGGAATTCATACATTGAAACCTACTCTCTACTGGAAGAATATTATATTAAGAAGTGAGCCATTTGTCTGGCAGTTAGAATCTTTCTAGGAGAGGACTGATAAAACCTATATACCCTTCCTATAATGACAGAACACGGATGCTGACATCTATAGGGAATGGGCCCTCAAAGGACACTGACCCTATAGGCTCCTTGATCTTAAACTTCTCAGTCTCAGAAGTGTGAGCAACAAATTTCGGTTGCTCATGCATTACCTAATCTAAGGTATTGTGTTACAGCAGCTCAGATGGGCAAAGACAGCAGTGTCAATGGACATGAGATGAATTTCTAGAGATCTCCCACTTGTTAAACATGTAATAAATGATGACAGCTACCATGTTCCAGGACTTTACTGTTCTAAGAAACAAAAACCGAAATTCTAATGTATGGATAATAAAGTTATTCCAGTTTTCCTGCTTTCTAATAAATCTTAAATGTTTGTACTAGATACTTATGAATACCTGCTATATAATCTCCCTGCTGTTTGTTGGTTTGTTTTTTGTTTCTTTGTTTGCTTTTTGTTTGTTGATTTGTTTTTACTTCCAATTATTGTTTATTTATAGAAAAGTTGGTTAAGGCTGTGGAAATGTAACACTTGAAAGATTAGTGTTGCTCTGAACACTTATTTACCCATAAGAATTTGTGACCATACTACCTACATGCTAATCCCACAAAGAAACAGTAATTTTAGGAATGTGTATATAGGGGAAAAACAATAAATACAGATCAGACTGGTCTCAATATATCTATATGCTTTAAATTCATCTGAAATAAGAAATAGAAAAGTAAAAAGTACCACTTCTTCATCCTTTAAATCCTTTAAATATATATATATATATATATATATATATATATATATATATATACACACACACACATATACACACACACACACAAAGAAGAAGAAAAAAATCAATAGACTACTCTCAATTAGAGTCAGTGAAAATAAAGTTCTGGGTTAACACAGTGAGTTAAAAAAATACTGAAAGTTGCCTGCCGAGGTGTCATGACCCCATCTTATTGTTGAGTCCAGCTTTTCCATTCTAAATCCCTATTTTCTGTTTATAACTTTCCCCAAAATGTTCCTTTTGACCTTCGAGTCTGATATTTCTCTTGCCTGGTCTCAATCCAAAGGCGAATTTATTCGCAATTTGAACTAAATCTCTTCAGTTATTTCAGTTACTTGAGTTTGAAGAAAATACCTGCTTTGTGCTTTCAGAAATTGTTCAGATTTTTTTCCATGTTCAAATAGCTTAAAAATGACTTTGTTTTGAAGCTGTAGGATTGGCCTGGCTATACTGCAGATTCAATTCAAAAAGAATTGGTTAAGAAATTTGGATTGAAAACCAGAAATGATGAGTCTCCATCACGTGTAGGAACATACAAGCAAATTCTCTCCACTCTCTTACATCTGTTTGTAACAGTGGTCACAGGGGGATTGGAAATAACTCAACGGTCAAATTTTATCCCTCCCCAAAAGCCATAAAATGCATCTTTGATTTTTAAGTGTATGAAAAATAATCAAGCTATGCCAACTTTCAAATACACAAAGGAGACTTAGTAAATACAAGTGCTGATTGATTAAAAGAAAAACATAAAATGAACACATTGATACACGAAGAGCATCCGTGTGAATTCTAGTTTGGGGCATGTGGTTCAAAGGTTTTCAAGGACTAACATCCTCTGGACTCCAGCTCAGATTTTTTTCTGACTGTTATTCATGACTGAAGCTAAGCTCTATCCTAATGCTATGGTTATGGAGATAAGCAAGAATAAGTCCATCCTGTCTGGGTAATGTCTTAACTATTGAGAGTGAATGATGAGGTACTGAACCAAGATTTTCAAACATTCCATGCTCATCTTTCAAATGTAATATATAATTCACTTTATCAGTTTTCCCTACTAAATAAAGGATACAGAATCAAGTATTGATCTGTCAAAGGTATGGAAATGTCGATTGCCCAACAGCCAACTTATCTAAATCAGTTGTTTGGAAAATTTAACAAATTCTAATGAAGTGAAAGCCAAGGCCTAGCCATCCCCCAAAGAGTGACATCGATTTTGTAGTGTATCCTGTGTGCTCAGCTCTGTGCCAGGTCCTGGGGCTCTGTCCCAGTGCTTGAAGGTAGGAATCTCATGAGAACTTCAGAACTTATCATATGCTTTACAAACTAAAACAATTGGAGAATACACTTGACCTTTGATATCCTAAAATTCCATGTCTGTTCATTCCATGTGAAGCTGAATTGACATGTTGTACCTGGTGTCTATAGAGTTCAGTAGACTGAATAAAACTTATCATTGGTTCCTCCTTCAGGATAAAAGGTCTTTCTTGACTGGGGCATCCATGTGTTCTAAAACCACAACAGATACATTTAACAATCCTTTGTTATTGGGAGTCAACCTAAGAAAATCTTGTTTTGTCATGCTTGGTTGTTAGCTTTTAGAAGCCTACTCTTTTCTGAAGGAAAACAGGGGTGTTGGATCTGGGGGAGAAGGGAACTTGGAGGGGAGCTGGGAGGAGTGGAGGGAGGTGAAAGAAGTGCAGTCAGGATGATTGTATGAAAGAAGAATCTATTTTCAATGAGAGGAGAGAGAGAGAGAGAGAGAGAGAGAGAGAGAGAGAGAGAGAGAGAGAGAGAGAGAGAGAGAGAGAGAGAAGGCTGCAACACTACCAGACACATCAGAAACAGCAGTAAAGGTATCATGGAAAAGATGAACAATGCATGACAGCTCAGAGGAGAAATTAAACCTGTATCAAACAATGGAACCAAGATGCACCTGTAACAGAACTTCCTTCCCCAATGAAGGGAAATGTTAAGTGTGATGCACAAAAAAGAAAAAAAAAATAATGAATCTAGTTTTGTGTGTGTGTGTGTGTGTGTGTGTGTGTGTGTGTGTGTTTTATAGGTTATATAGGCATAAAATTTTCTTAGACTAACGATGAGTCTTGTAGAAAGATTCTGCCATGTGTTACTATCACAGTATGTCCACAAAGTGACTGCAAGAAGTATGGAAAGGACCCACAAGCAAGGACAATAGTCATCAATACCAAATGAAGTGACCTATCTAGAGACAATAGCAGGGAAGAGTAAAGATAGCCCTCCCTTTATGTGACCTTTGACACCTCTTATTGGTGTATCTACATTAGATGATGGGGAATCCTGAACAGTTCTCTGAGAGCCTCAACATAACACCTGACATAGTACTATTGGTCTGTGGTGGTTTGAATGAGATTAGCTCCCTATCCCCTTGATGTCTCCTTCTATCATGGTATCTCTTTCATTGCTCTCCCACTCAACCCTGATCCAGCTCGGCCGTCCAGTTCCCTTATGTTCTCACTACCTACATTGGGACACCTGTACAGCCTTGAGGCAGGGGGAGGGGCTTGGACCTGCCTACACTAAATGTACTTCCCATGGGAGGCCTTCCCTTCTTGTAGGAGGGAATGGGGGATGGGTTGGGAGGAGGAGGTTGGAAGGGCAGGAGGAGGGAAGAGGAGGATCTTTGATTGGTAGGTAAAATGAATAAAAAATAGTCTTAATAAAAATGGCCCCATGGGCTCATATGTTTGAATGCTTGGGCCCTAGTTGGGAAGGATTAGGAGGTGTGGCCATGTTGGAGGCAGTGTATCATTAGGGGAGGGCTTTGATATTTCAAAAGTCTGTGTCATTCCCAGTTAGCTCTCTCTAACCTGTGCTTGTGGATTAAGATGTGAGCTCTCAGCTGCTACTCCAACCATGATGGTCATGGACTCTGAAACTGTAAGTCCCAATAAATTCCTTCTTCTACAAGTTGCCTTGGCCATGGTATCTTGGCACAGGAACCAGAAAAGTAACTAAGACATGGCCTCCTTATTTCCTGTCTCCTCATTCATTAATTTCCCTGTCTTAACTTTCTTACACATTTTTGCTTTTTTGTTGATGTTGCTACTGCTTTGTTTTATTGGGAATCAGATGAAATAACATGTAACCCTCCAAGAAATTTTAAGAAGCAATGCAAATCTATATCATGACTTAAGTGGTATTATGATGCTATTTAGGAACTTTCATGAAAAACAACTTGTTCTTCAGACTATCCTAACTGAAGTTCCCTTGAATTTGATCAGCTAGTGACTCAATTTTCTGACCAAAGAACCTTACAACAATGTATAAATGGTTGATCATCTGTAATGGGCACCACAATTAATAGCATGACACTATGGAGGAACATGATGGGTTGTGCATTTTACACCATTCAATAATGGGCATCCAACAATGCTTCCTGGATTTCTTTCCTATATGTTCCATGTTATTTTGTGGTTCATAATTGGGAGAAGAGGGGAGAACAGGGGCTATCTGGAGCTGCAGAGGAAAAATAAGGGGAGTTTTCAGAGGGGACTCAACTGAGTGAGTGTTGGGGCAAAGGGATTCCTGGGAAACATTGCTAAAGTCTATGTCTGCTCTTCAAGTAACTATCAGATGTAAATAAAGAACCTGATAATATGGAAACTTTTAAATCCCAGACCATTTATTTTATTGTTACAGTGATAGAAACTGGTTCATATGATCACAGATTTTTTATCACCATTTATCTAATACTTAACTACTGTGAGGTCACACATTAGTCACCTTTATGCTTTTTCCCTTGACCATAATGAATCTTTAACTGTATAAAACCTACAATTGTACCCACTTTTACACTTGAGGAACTTAAAGATATTTAAAGGGTTAAAAGAGGTGCTGTGGACTCAAGAATAACAGCTCCTGAGCCTGAAGCTAGGACTTATAGGCAAGGAGTGGCTTGTTAATTGCTAGATTTAAAGAGCTGTAATAAAGGGTTAGGAGAAGAAAGGAAGCCTTCCTTCCTCTTTTGTCAAATCAGCTCTTCGAGTTAACAAAATCAGAATTTCAACTTTCAATCCCTCATTTCTTCCTTTATTTTTTGCCATGGAATTCTGATTATTTTGTTAGTTAAACATACAATTTTTGTATGATTGTTATTTATTTATTTTGAGAGTATAGTTTAATTACAATATATTTCCAAATCCTCCCATGTATCTTCAATCGCCTTTAAATTCATGGCCTCTCCTTTTTACTAATTGTTATTGATTGTGCATGTATATAGTTATATATATTCCCAAATACAACCTGTTCAGTCTGTGTGGCGTTACTTGGATGCATATTTTTCAGAGCATATTTGGCAATGGACAATCAATTGGTGTGCTCTTTTGGGGAGAAGGCCACCTCTCCCATTCCCAGCTTTACTCAGTTATTACCTATAATTCTTTGTGTAGGGTTGAGGCCTCATGGGCTTTTTCCCAACCAGTTTGACATGTTAGTTTGAATTGTCCTTGTTCAGATCACCTTTGTTCAGTCATGATGGTGAGACCTTACGGGTGTAGCTTCTGATATTACTAGGAGATACACTCTCTCAACAAACTCCCTCATCCTCTGGTTCTTACCATCTTTCTGCCCTCTCTTCTGCCATGTTTCCTGAGCCTTAGGCATAGCAGTGCTTTGAATATGTACCCAGGGAAACTGGGCTCCACTCCTCTTCAATTTGATAGATTGTTTTCTGTAGTGGTCTCCATCTGTTGCCAACAGAAGTTTCCTTGATGAGGCATCAAGACTTAACTTATCTGTGGGTACAAGGATAATATTTATAAACTGTTGTGGTGGTTTGAATAAAAATGAGTCCCATGGGCTCATAGATGTTAATGCTTGGTCACCAGGAAGTGGCACTATTAAGAGGTCTGGCCTTGTTGGAGGAAGTATGTTACTGGGGGGTGGGCTTTGGGGTTTCCAGTGTTCAAACCAGGTCCAGTCTCTCTCTCTCTCTCTCTCTCTCTCTCTCTCTCTCTCTCTCTCTCTCTCTCTCTCTCTCTCTCTCTTCCTGATGTCTGCCAATCTAAATGTAGAACTCTCAACTACCTCTCCAGCACCATGTCTGCCTGCTCGTCACCATGCTTCCTGCCATATTTAACAATGGACTAAGCCCCTGAATCTGTAATCAAGCTCCAGTTAAATGGTTTCCTTTTTGCAATGATCATGGTGTCTCTTCATGGTGATAGAACATTAACTAAGACAATTGTTAGGGATTGTACTGGTTTAGTAAATTAGTGGTTGTAGATTCTCCTCCAATAACCATGATTTCACTAGCCCTGAGCAATTAGCTAGGTCTCCAGTACCAATCACAGTATCCTTCGTGCTGAGTCTTAAATCCAATGAGAAAGCTGTTGGCTACTACCAACATACATGCATGCCACTGCTGTACCCTTAGGGTTATCATCCATGCTGGCCATTGATGTGGTTCAAAGGCATCATACCTAGATAGAACTGTTGTTTGCTTCCCTCTTTAGGAAGCTTGCATGGCATCCTCTGATACCATGAAAACTAGTCTTCAGGGAGGGCATGTTAAAGTCAGTTCCAGCTTAGGGGTCTCTAAGAATTTGTTTCTGAAGTTCTTGGTGTCTTCAGCAATAGGTACTTAACTTTCTACCTCTGGGTGGGATGGGGGTAGGGAGGTAACTAAAGGCAACAGCAATAGGCTGTATGTTTTAGAAGTCTCTTATATATCTCTGGCCACCAACTCAAAGAGTGCTTCTCACATCTTGTATTGGGGTTTTTGTTAGGGGGTCTTTGACTCCTGGAGAAAGCACCATCAGCCCAGATATGAAAAGTATATTGAAATATATGTATATGTATACTCAGAGTTACATGTATTGTATATAGGCTTGAAGGGTTTTTGGTTTTGGTTTGATTTGGTTTGTTATGGTTTGGGGTTTGGCTTTTGGTAAATAGTTAATATTACGATTCCTTATGGCTTTTTCAGATATCCTTATTGCTATTTTAACCATCTTCTTCCTTCTGTATTTACCTCCCTCTGCTTTCCCTAAGGAACCTGACCAGCCATCCCTAATTTCTGTGAGGGTATGTAGTCTCTATTGTTGGGGTGCTGAATATTGCTTTACCACGTTACAAATAGCCTTTGATAATATTTAGAAGTAATATGAGAGCCATCAACTCTATTCCCTATGATGGAGAAAGGAAACCCACATAAAATTAGGTTACCTGCTGCACTTGAAGCAGAGACCTTCCCTGTAACAGATACCTTGTAACTGGCAGAGCAGTTCATGGGTAGTCCCCCAAGATCAAGTAAATCCAGAGACAAATTTAAATGTTTCTCCTTTATCAGTAGCTGAAAGTTTCTTTTATTAACGGTTGGGAAGTAAGATAGATGGGAATGGAAAGAGAAAGAAACTTGTAATCAAGGAAATCAATGCACAGAATGATGTCAGTGGTAAACTATAAACAAAATTACCAAGTCTCTAGTTTATATATACTCTGCTATGTGTAAGCCCAATTCTAATCACCTTTGCATTCCTAACAGTATCTCGGGCATGGGCCTATTGGCATAGGTGATTACCGAGTTAAAGAATGAACATGGCCAGCCAGAACTCTCTCTCTCTCTCTCTCTCTCTCTCTCTCTCTCTCTCTCTCTCTCTCTCTCTCTCTCTCTCTCTGTGTGTGTGTGTTTTCAGAAAGAGGTGGTTCTTAGTTAACCATGAATACCTCCATGCAAGAGACAGTGAAATTCTTCTAGACTCCCTGGGAAGCTCAGGAGCTCAGTAGTCACTTCTTTTGTATTATTTACATAACTTCTTTTGTATTACTCTTGGATTACAGCGTCCTGCCATAGTAAAACATTACTTGCTGTGAGCATGTTAATAAATGACTTCTTTAATAGCCCCTGATTTCTTGGAGCCCATTTCCTATCGTTCATGGTCTCTGCTGTAATCGCCATTGTTCCTCTTCTCTTCCTATTGTGCTGTATGCTGAGTTCAGGCTCCCGGGCACACCTTCCTCACTAACTGATGCTCAGGACCTTTTCATTTAAGAAGCAAAGTTTTATATTTAGAAAGCTGATACAAATCTTCCTATCAAATATCTATATGACTGCTGGGAGGTGGTGGTGCACACCTTTAATCCTAGCACTTGGGAGGCAGAGGCAGGTGGATCTCTGTGAGTTCAAAGTGAGCCTGCTCTACAGAGTGAGTTCCAGAACAGCCAGGGCTACACAGAGAAACCCTGTCTCGCAAAACCAAATATATATATATATATATATATATATATATATATATATGTATATATGTGTGTATGTGTCTGTGTGTGTGTCTGTGTGTGTGTCTGTGTGTGTCTGTGTGTATATACATATATACATATATGTGTGTGAAAAAATATATGTATATGACCTATGGGAAGTATGCCCGTGTATTTCTTCTTGTGTAAAATTGTAATAACAATAATATTTATTCACCCTCTCCTATCCTTACTTATTTTTTGCTTATCATCTTGTGGATTATGTCTTTATGACACTAGAAATATCCTTGCCCTGCAGCATACCCACCCCCCACCTGTTGCCATGGCCACCTACATTCTAGTGCTGATCCAGCACAGCAAGAAAGCCTGGAACCTGGAGAACCGCTTCAGAGGCTGGTATGACACCGACCTGGGCCCAGTGGGTCACAAGGAGGTGAGGCACAGTGAGGCGAAACACAGCAGACAGGCATTGCGAGATGCTGGCTATGAATTTGACATCTGCTTTACCTCTGTGTGAAAGAGAGCAATCCTGACCCTCCGGACAGTCCTGGATGCCATTGACCAGATGTGGCTGCCAGTAGTCAGGACCTGGTGCCTCAATGAGCGACACTATGGGGGGGTCTGACTGGTCTCAATAAACAGACACTGCTGCTAAGTGTGGTGAGGCACAGTTAAAGATCTTATGATGGTTCCCCCTCCCCCGCTCCCCACCTCCAATGGAGCCTGATCATCCTTTTACAGCAGCATCTGTAAGGATCGGAGGTATGCAGACCTTACTAAGGACCAGCTGCCCTCCTGTGAGAGCCTGAAGAACACTATTGCCAGAGCACTGCCCTTCTGGAATGAAGAAATTGTCCCCGTTATATTTTATGCAGTGTATGAAAAAAGGTGGAGCAGAATAATAGATATTCAAACCCTACCCATTGTGGGAAGTGGAGTGCCAGGAGTTAGGTTTTATTGAGAAGCCATGAAAACTCCAAGAGAAAGGGACGTGCAAAGTAAAGCAGCAGAGAGGGACCTTTTTATTAATTAAATTCATTCTTCAATAATTTCATTCATGGTTATAACACATTCTGGTTACTCTTATCCTCCACCCTTTGTCTTTCTCCTCTTCCTCACTACAAACCCCTTCCTCACATTCATGTCTTTATTGTTTTGTGACCCACTAAATTTAAACAAGTCTTTCTGAGTGGCCATGGATTTGGAACTATCCACTGGAGCTTGGTGGACTCAGCAGCGAACACACAACAGATGTCAATGACTACCCCTCTCCCAGAATCCAGCGGCAGCCAAGAGTTCACCAGGGAGGGGTAGAGCCCCTTCAGTTCCTCACCATTCATGACTGATCATTGATTCGACCTGTCTTGTGTTGTTCCACTGCAGATAACTGAAGTGTAAATCTAGTTAATCTCATCAATAAAAACCAGGAGTCAGATATAGGGGTAATAACCTGAAAGATCAGAGAAACCGAGGAGCAATACCGGTGACTTCTTACCTCTCCAGATCCTCCAACCAAAAGGGCCAAGGTCCTGTGTCTCCCCCCCCACACACACACAACTTCCTGTCTCTGCCTCCCAAGTACTAAGATTAAAGGTGTGAGCCATCACTGCCAAGCTGCTATGGTTAACTAGTGGCTAGCTCTGCCCTCTGAACTCCAGGCAAGCTTTATTTCTCAGAACACAAACAAAGTATCACCCAACAGATAACCATAGCCACTCTGAGTCCATTGGTGTAATGACTGTGTCATACTCAGAAGACTGCATCTCCCAAGTTCTTTCTGCCCCCTCTTCCATGATATTCCCATAGCCATGAAAGAGGTGATATAAATACCTTGTTTAAGACTGAGCAGTCAGTCATCACTTGAAAATCCATCGGTCCCTGAATTCACTGGTACTCACTGCAAAGAGAGGCTTATCTGGTTAATTCTGAGAGTAGAATTTGCCTATAAATACAAACACAATTAATTGGCTGTTAAATACTGTGTCAATTGAACAACATATTAAATTCCCCTCTAGGACCCATGACTTTCTCAGCCATGTATTTGCTATGGGATTTATAGTACCAGACATAGATTTTCTCCTGTGGAGCAGGTCTCAGATCTGATCAGAGAGTAGCCTCGCTTCTCTTCCTACTAATTATCTACGGCTCATGCTAGTTAACAACAGTAGCATGGATAGCAATGCCCAACATTTATCAAGCACATGGAAATGGGCCAAGTCCCTAATTTGGATCACTTCATCTAAATCTCACCATGGCTCAGTGATAGAAGGCAATATTATTTTACACATGAAGATGTTGAAGGTGAAGAACATAAATGACTTGTTCATGCCACACTACTAAGAAGTAGTGGCAGGCAGGGATTTGAACCCAAGTGAACCTAATGCTGGTTTAAATTTTAAAGATTATGTAAATACATAATCATACTTGGCCACCATGTGTCCTGACTGAAAACTCTCCCAGCATAGTCATTGTAAGTTCTGGTAAGCCTGGCGGGAAAAGCTTCCAGTGTGCTCCATAAGTAGATCTCAGTAGCAGGTCTACCATCAAGGCACAGGAGCACACAGAGACCAAGTGAACATAAGCATAGAAGTCAGCCTCACTCCATTTTTCTCAAGTGTTCCTACAAAAGCCTTCGGTGCAAAAACAAAGAAATAAACTAGATAAAATAATCCTAAATTTTCTAATTTATGGAAAAATTAAGGAAGTCCAGGTTTGAATGAGGGAGCAGAAATCCACATTGATTAAAAAAAAAAAAAAAAAGAACACCAGGGACAGTTGTACACAGGTACACACAGGAGCAAGCTTGACTGAGCCAAAGGTTGAGTTTACCAACAAGCACCAGGAACCTGTCTGCAGGTGGAATGATCAGCAGGGCCTGAGAGAGCTGAGCCTCTGGCTGGGTAAACACTCCTGTTGGGATACAACCTATCCTGGCTCTCCAAGGAAGACTGGAGCAGAAGGATAGTAGCTCCATAGTCCACAAGAGAGTGAGAATGCCATCTAATTTTCAGAGTACAGTCCAAGAGGAGAGCTACCACCTAAACATTCTCTTCATCAGCTACCTGTAGACTGACCATAGCAGACAGCATGACCATCTGACATTATAATCTTAGTTCTGCAGAAGCATGGCATGCAAACTAATTTGTCACGGTTAGAGGGTGTGGAGGCTGAGGAAACAGGCAGGGCCTCCTGAACACAAAGCTTTATGGGACATATAGTTATCTGTTCTCACTCAGGGGAGGTGTTTAGTTTCTTAGGACTAACACTGCAAATTATCACAGACAAAACAGAAATTTTATCTTCTGGTTCTAGGGGTGAGAACTCTGGATCATGGTATCAGTGGGTAAATAATGCCCATGCTAAGTCTTTGGGGATGAATCCTTTATTGCTTCTTCTAAGCTTTTGGAGGTCCCCAGCAATCCTTGGCTTCTTTTGGCTTGCAGTCTCATCTCCATCATCACATAGCCTCTATACATGTCTCCTTCTCCTATAAAGATTCAGTACTTGGCTGTAGAACCCACTATAATCCAACCTAACTTGATCTTAACTCTGTAGGCAAATGCACTGTTTTCAACCAAAGGCAAATCCTGAGGTCCTAGGGGCCATGGATTTGGAGAGATACTTATGAGCCCCTTGCAGAGGGCATGTCTGCCTGCCTGTAGCTGACCTGCCCATTTAATGGCACATTCCCAAATCCTTTCAAAGTGACTGCTACCATAATGCCTGCACAGCCCACAAATTAAATTTTCATTAGAATTGTCTTTGCAGTTCCACAAAATAGCAAAATCTTTAATATTATATTTTCCAAGGAAAGAAAATGAGCAGTGATTAGATTCTTTAAATAATATTGTAAAAAAAACTTTAAGTTTTTATCATTAAATTATATGAAGTTTGTTGGTGATAATGATCAAGAATTTTAAGAGATTATACTTTCTAAGTCTTGATTAGAAAAGATACATGGTGATTTGACTCAAAAGAAAAATCTGATGAAATAATTTTTAAAAGTTTTGTTTATATTTCTAATATTATAAGGTAATATTAATATAAAATTTAGAATTTTGTGTTTCAGAGACTAATTCTTTCTGTTCTATTTTACTTATAATTAACTAGTTGTTATGAATACTTTCAACAGTATATGTAGACACTTCCAAATATCTCTCCAATTGTTTCAACATGTTATAAAGTAAATATCATTTTTCTCCTTATATTGAAGCATAAAAAGTTATGAATTACTGTTCTAACCAATAGAGAAATTAAAATATTAGTAAATCAAGGACAACAATAAATTTTGGGGGGCAACAATAAATTTAAAAGATTATGTAAAATGGGACTGGAGAGACAGCTTGGCAGTCAAGAACACTTGTTCCTGTGAAGGACCTGGGTTCTGTTCCTAGCAACCGCATGGTGGCTCATAACCTTCTATAACTTCAGTTCCAGGTGATTGATCTGATGCCCTCTTCTGGCTTCCACAGGCAGCAGACAGCAGGCAGCAGGCAGCAGGCATACATGTGTTGCACACACATACATACAAGCAAAACACTCATACATGCTTGGTTGGAACCTCCAGCTCACTCCTGCACAGTCTGAGAAGGCCCATCTCTCTCTCTCTCTCTCTCTCTCCAAACCCTGCCTCTCAGAGAATCTCCAACAAAGAAAAGGCGCCAAAGAGCCCAGTTCTGCATTCAGCCCCTCCCCTGAAGTTGCCAGCAGCTCAAGTGCCCACCTGAAGTGCTCAGTCTTTGGCCATGCTTGGGCACAAACCCAGCTTGTGGCAGACACATTATCACCTTCCCCTGTAGGGTGTATAAGCTCCCTGCTTTAGTTCAAGCATGTGACTTCTTTGGGACTGGAGAACTCACCTGGGAGTTGCTTTGCTCAAATAAACCTGTTCTTTTACTTTTTCAGTTTGCCTTGGTCTGGCTTACTGTGTTGCCAGAGAAACCTATTACCATGATACAGAAAACCTCTTAGTATACATAAAATAAAGAAGTTGTAAAAATTTAAAAGAGGATCCAAAGTTAACAATTTGGATTCATTCCAGGAATGCAAGTTCGCTTTGACATAATAAAATGTAATGATATAGTTTATCATCACAAAAGTGAATTTAGAGAAAAATAGTATTTTAATAATTGTAAAATAACACACTTAATTTTAAAAAGTCTTAGTAAACAAAGGCAGAGGCAAGTAGATCTCTGTGAACCTGAGGAAAGCCTAGTCTACATAGTAAGTTCCAAGCTAGCCAGGGCTATGTAAGGAGACCTGTCTTTATAAACAAACAAACAAAAAGATCAGCTACAAAATAAGGTATCAGCTACCAGTGTTTCTAGTCACTGTTTTAGATGTCCAGGTTAGCAAAACTAGATGACAAAACAGACATAAAACAAATGATCTGAGAAAAGTCATCAAATGCATTATTCACTAAGATGAGACAACTCCCCAAATTTTAGACTATTCATTGTGTTAGAGTATGTATTTTTATATGCATATATATATATATATATATATATATATATATATATATATATATATATATATAAAATGTGTGTGTACATAACACACCTGTGTGTGACAGAAACATCCTTGATTGATACCTGTATATGTATGTGTAGATACATAGAGAGAGTTTTAATGTAGAAATACAGCTATTTGGGGAGGTTCAAAACAACTATATTGGGGTATAATTGGCCTACAACAAACTTATGTATTCAATTATACAAGTTAACATTTTCTCATGTCTATGAACCTATAAAAAACAACCAAAACTGTAATAATAAATATATACACTGAATAGCAGTCCATTAAACAAATTTAAAGGGGGATTGTTTCATTATATTTCCAAGCATCAGAATGACTAAATACTATTGTAGATGTAACAGTCTTATTAAATAAGAAACACAGAGCCAAATGCAGAGTTAAAAGCCCAAGAAGTCAGAGCAGTAGCTAAGAGCTGATACTAAAAAAACCTTTCTTACCCTTTGCTGCTGCTGCCATCCTTCCTCTCAGCAAGAGACCTATTTCCGGTGTATCTGTCTATTTATTGACTTTCTGTTCTGCCTTCTTATTGGTTGTAAACCCAACCATATGGTCTCCTTTTCACTGCCTGTCTATACAGACCTCCAGGTCTTCTATGGTTGGTATTGAGATTAAAGGTGTGTGTCTCCATGCTGGCTGTATCCTTGAACACACAGAGATCTGCTTGTCATGTGATTGGGATTAAAGGCATTCACCACCACCGCCTGGCTTCTGCTATGGCTTGCTATTAGCTCTGACCCCCAGGCAACTTTATTTATTAACATACAAATAAAATCACATTTCAGTACAAATGAAATATCACCATATACTATATGCCCCTGACTTGTGTAGTGACCTTTGACATAGCCACTTGCTATATTTATTTATTTATTTATTTATTATAACACACTGAATTTTTCTCAAATATAATCAACACAGGACAATATACACTAAATGAACTCAGTGAACTTTTATAAAAAGAGGATATACAGTTGGAAGGGGAGCATTGGGGAGGATATTAGAGAAATAAGAAGAGAATATGATCAAAATACATGGTAGACATGTGTGAAATTTTCAAAGAATAATTTTCAAAATATATTAAATAAAATAAAATTAACCTCCCAATTAAACAATGAGAAAAACATCTGACTAGGATCCTCAAACAATAAATGTGGATGACTCATAAAAATATGAAGGAAATAATTTTCATTATACTGAGTAAAGTTATAGTGAAATATTAATTCATGCTTAACATACTTATAAGAACCAGAATATTCATGGCTAATACCACATCTCATAAGCAACTGGGGATGTAGATTCATGCAAGCCTTTTTTTTTTTTTTTTTTTGGTTTTTCGAGACAGAGTTTCTCTGTGTAGCTTTGCGCCTTTCCTGGGACTCACTTGGTAGTCCAGGCTGGCCTCGAACTCACAGAGATCCACCAGGCTCTGCCTCCCGAGTGCTGGGATTAAAGACGTGCGCCGCCACCACCCGGCTCATGCAAGCCTTTTAAGAAGAATCTGACATCACCCAGCACACTGAATCAGGGTGTCCTCTATAACCTGAGGTTTCTATCCTTGGCAGTATACACTTGCAAAACTATGTGTGTGCTCCAGAAATACAAAGAGCATGAATGTTTAGAGTATCATTGTTTACATTACTGGAACAAATGGAACCGGTCCAGGTGCCATCAACAGAAGAATAACTACAAATGATAGAATACTATGTGACATTTAAGAATAAGAAAGCCTTAGATATACACAACAGCATAGACTGGTCTCAAGAAAATTATGTTTTTAAAAAATTAAATTACAAAAACATAAAAACTTAGACACACACACATAGGTATGATTACATTTATGTGAAGATCATAAACTTATGAAATGAAATAATTTATTTCTTGTCTATACATATATATTATACAACTATAAAAGAAAGTAAAGAAATTAATAATGCACTATTCAGGGTTATGGTTACTGCTGAGAGGCAGGAGTTATTGGAACTGGAAAGGACACACACCAAAGAAAGATTCTGAGACAATACTGTGTTCTATTTCTTAAGCAGGAAGGTGGGTCTATGATCCTTCATTTTATATTTTTCCCGTATGGTGTATGTTTACTTTCCTACATTCTTCAAAAAGTCACCTTATGGAATGTGTTTAGATTTCTGTAGGAACATCATGTCTGGTTTGCTTTTTATCTTTCATGGTTGATCCAACACAGAGATTGTCTTAGTATTATTGATCAGTTTTACCCTGTGTGTACAAAGAATAAGTGGTAATAAAACCAGAATATTTTAACTGTAGCAGCAGCTTACTGGGATTTAGAAGTCTCACTGGCTCCAATTGCCATCTCTTGTGGAAGTTGAGCACTCAGTCATAGGAAGAAATGGGACAAGGGAATTAATGGATGGGGGAAAGAGGGTGAGACTTCAGAGGGATCAGCCAAAGGCATCTTGCACCACTTCCTGTTTTTCATTATCCAAGTCCAGAAATTCCTGAACTTCACCAGATCAATTGCCCAAGTAGCTCATTGTTGGAATAGGTGGGGCAGAACTGCCAAAGGCACAGAAACATCAGCTTCAAGACAGTTGATCCACTGGCACCTTTAAAAACAACTGTTAGCAATGAGAGAGAGAGAGAGAGAGAGAGAGAGAGAGAGAGAGAGAGAGAGAGAGAGAGAAAATCATAATGATCCTAGCCCCAAAGAATGCTTCTATCCATTGCCTAGCTTAAAAAAATTATATTCCAATGTCATTTCACATTGTCTACTCATACAATGAAGATAAATATGCACCTTCGCCAACCATGCTACTTACTACTATATCCACCCTCGCCCTTATGAACCAATATTTATGGACCTATTATATACATTATTAATTTCATGCAACTAGTAGAGACGCCCAATAATAACATGAAAAATAATAGGTACCAGAGTGAAATGTATGCTTTCAAACTTTATTAAAAATCCAATTCTCCCATAGCTTGGTTGCTATTCAGCTCAACATAATTTCTTTCAGGACCTGGGCCAGCAATCACATTAATTTGCATGACCACCACTGTTAAAACAGCTCCTTAGTTTTCCATGAATGACCTTCTATATTCGGTTAGATTTCTTATGCATAAATCAACTGCTCTATTCTTGTAGAACTAGGGCATGGGTAGAGAGGCTGATCGTAGCTCCCAAGATGCCAGGCTGATAAAGAAAGAAATGAAAAGCAGCCCTCCATGGAGAATAGTAGAAAGAGTAATATGAGGTACAGTGGGCCCAACTCCCAACAGGGTCATTATTAGACTCTGTGTATATAACTTTGCTTGTGCTGTTATGCTTGTTTTCATTTGGACTGTAATGTTTCTATCTGTAGTTAGACCATTGTAGGTCCAACTTCTAGGCTGACATTACTACCCTAAATGTCAGTGAGCACACTGACATTGACTGGGAGGGAAATGACAAAGATGTCTGTGCCCAAGTGTCCTACAACCTAACAGCTAAAACATAGATGACAACACAAAGCCAGAGCAAGGATCTTCTAGTTAGTCACACACAGCCTTGGTGGATTAATGTAATACGTGTTTTAAAACCATCACTGTCTGTGTCTATCTACAACTCAAGAAATGTAATACCATTGTTTAGTGAGCATAGCTAAGGCTTGTAGGGAGGAAACTCGAATGTATATGCTTGCGCAAGTCTGGATCTGTTTTCATGAGTCACAAATATGACTACAGCAAAGAACTGCTACCTATCTCTTTTTCTCCTGTATCGATGAGGATGAGAATAAAAGGTGTGCTTCTTTTCCTCTTGGTCTAGTTATGTGCTTCAGCATGGCAGAGAGCAGTCAGACATTACAAAAAGGTATACCTAGGTCTCTAATGGCAAGTCTGCCTTTGCTACCTAGCTCCATAACCCACACAAATGATCTGACCTCTAAATGTAATCATTCTCTTCTATATAATGGAGATATTAATAATAGAATTTAAACCTATAAAAGTGCAACTATCAGCTCTGTTTTACCTATTTCATGGCAATTACCTGTGGTTTGGCCTAATAATAATATCTGCTCCGTGGTGATGTTGTAAGGATTGTGGGAGAAAATAACATAATTTGAATTGTCACTGCAAATTTTTCATTATTCATTCTGTGGTTGAGGTTGGAGTAGAGAAATTGAATCCTCTGGCAATGAGTAAGTAGAGGATGCCAAACAGTGGAGCTCCTGTCAAATCTTCTTGTTGAATTCCATTTAACCATGACTAAGAAAGGTCCTCCTTGTCAAGATTCAGGAATGCTATGGAAGTGCCTTGTGAAATGCTGTGAAGTAGAAACCTTCAGCCTTTGTACCATGAGAGCAAAGTAAATCTGCCTTAGCCATGAAGCTGAATGAATTAGTGTTACTAAATTAGAAATTGTCAATTTGTAGTCTCTGAAAAGTGAGGACTTTCCAAAGTACTTCCAGGGAGTCCTCAAAAAACAACCAGAGTAGTCATATTAGATATTTAAATTGTAAGGGTCTTTATTTTCTGTAACCAAGTTGGATCAGAAACCAACATACAAAAGTGAAACAAAACACCATGGTGTTGTTGTCGGGTGGTGGTGGTGGTGGTGGTGGTGGTGGTGGTGGTGGTGGTGGTGCACACCTTTAATCCCAGCACTCAGAAGGCAGAGGCAGGCATATTTCTGTGAGTTGGAGGCCAGCCTGGGCTACAGAGTGAGTTCCAGGAAAGGCACAAAGCAACACAGAGAAACCCTGTCTCAAAAAAAAAAAAAAAAAAAGCAACACCCACTCCCACCCCTAAAAAAACCACCATGGCAAACTCTACCATGAAAGGATTCTCAAACTGGGAGTATGCAATGGTTAGACCATTCATCATAACCCAGAATCTTGTCCAACCAACCAGTAGTGCTCATACCATCCTTGACTTTCAAGATACCTGGGAAAGAATATGAAGATGGTGAAGGGTTTAGTGTTTTAGTGTTGGCCACTTCTCAAATGCTAAATGGTAAGGTCACTATCAAGTCCAAACAGCTCCTCCTCTGAATTCAGAAAATGGATTCTGCTGTCCCCTTAATCCTGGGCTGAGCTTCAAGATAATTGGCACTCTCCATAAAATATCTCTAAAAATATTTTGGATTTGGCAAATGCAATCAAAATTCTTCTTTTTAAATGATTTATCTGAATTTTTATTCTGAGGACATTCAAAGAGAAATTTAATTGTCATGCCTTTGATTAATTTGGATTTCACATAATATATTCTAAGAGCTACTTTATAACCTGTAAAAAAAAATGTAAGCCATATATTCCACAAAAGGAACAGACACAAATTGACAACATGCTTCTAAACGCATAACTCTTGTAGAATTAATACTTGGGAAATTCTTTTCATTCATCTGGATGTTTATAGGCCACCTATAACAATATCCTTATCGAATGCAATGTGTGTTTATAAGTGACCTATAATAAGTATTCTTATCCAGTACAGTGGGTTGGAATAGAAAGTGAACCCTCACAGCTTATTACTTGCTGGAGAAATTCAGTGATGTAAAACTAGAACAGAATACAACAAATTCAGCCGGGCGGTGGTGGCACACGCCTTTAATCCCAGCACTCGGGAGGTAGAGGCAGGCGGATCTCTGTGAGTTTGAGGCCAGCCTAGTCTCCAAAGCGAGTTCCAGGAAAGGCACAAAGCTACACAGAGAAACCCTGTCTCGAAAAACAAACAAACAAACAAAAATGCAACAAATTCAAAGGAAACTCACAAAGTTCCACATGTGGGTTGGTGGGCAACAAAGTATGAGACTATCAATTTTAACTATAAGTACCAATGAAAGTTTCATGAAAAAAAATAGTTTGTCTGGCCCTGTAAGATATATAGTTTTAATTAGTAAAACAAGAGTAAAGAACATTATAGATAAAAATTAATATCACTCAAATCATGAAGGGGTGAAAAGTATGTTTCCTATCATAAAAGATGTGAATTGGTTGACAGGATAAAAGGCCAGAGAAGTGTATTTGTGAAGATGTAAAGATAGTAAATTAGTCTAGAT
Organism: Peromyscus maniculatus bairdii; assembly: GCF_049852395.1. Classification (NCBI taxonomy): domain Eukaryota; kingdom Metazoa; phylum Chordata; class Mammalia; order Rodentia; family Cricetidae; genus Peromyscus; species Peromyscus maniculatus. Next base: position 19,509,549 of record NC_134854.1, on the reverse strand, counting down.
TATAAAGGGCCTTGAATGTCTTGCAAAACTATTAAAGCTTTATTATTTAAATAATGAAACCATCAGAGTCTTAAGTTATATAATAACTTTTATTATTTAACTTTTTAGATGCATTTTTAGATGATAATCAGGGTAGAATCTGAATGAGTTAAGAGATGGAATTTAGAATATTATTTAGAAGTCTTTAGCATAGCCAAAAGTTTGCACTCCCACCAGCAGTAGAGGAATGTTCCCCTTACTCCTCTACTGCTGGTAGGAGTGCAAACTTTTACAGCCACTTTGGAAATCAGTATGGCAGTTCCTCCAAAAATTGGAAACCAATCTACCTCAAGACCCAGCTATACCACTTTTGGTCATATACCCAAAGGATGATCTACCATATCACAAGGACACTTGCTCAACTATGTTCATAGGAGCTTTGTTTGTAATAGATAGAAACTGGAAACAATCTAGATGCTCCTCAACCAAAGAATGGATAAAGAAAACATGGTATATTCCATTTACACAATGGAGTATAACTCGGCTGTTGAAAACAATGACATTATGAAATTTGCTCACAAATGGATTTCACTAGAAAATATCATCCTGAGTGAGGTAACCCAGACCCATAAAGACAAACATAGTATGTACTCACTTATAAGTGGTTATTAGCTGTAAAGTAAAGGATAACCAAGCTACAACCCACAGACCCAAAGAAGCTAAATAACAAGAAAGTCTCACAGGGGTGGAGGGTGGAGGAGTGGCACATGAGTCTTACCGTGAAGGGGAAATAGAATAGATATCACAGGTGGATGGGGGATCTGAATGTGGGATGAGGAGTGGGAACAGGAGGGATCAGGAGGGGGCAAGATGAAAGGAGTGAGTACTGAGAAAGACAACTGGAATCAGGGGCATCTCTGGGATGAGCAAGAAACCTAGAGCAATGGAAACTCCCAGGAATCTATGAGTGTGACCCTAGATAAGACTCCTAGCAATGGGGGATACAGAACCTGAATCAGACATCTCCTGTAACCAGGCAAGACTTCCAGTGGAGGTATTGGGACCCCAACCCAGCCATATAACCTTTGACCTACAATTTGCCCTGCCTATAAGATATGCTGTGGTAAAGGTGGCCCAGAAATTATGGAAGTGGCCAACCAATGATTAGCCCAGCTTAAGACCCATACCATGAGAGAGAGCCTCCCCCTGGCACTACTTGGAGCACCAGGACCCAGAGTCTGGATGGCCCAGAGACCTAGGATAGAGCCAAACGTGACTGGCAAAAAAAAAAAAGTAAATGAAATGATTTCTAATGACATTCTGCTATACTCATAAATCATTGCCTAGCACAATAGTCATCAGAGAGGCTTCACTCAGCAACTGATGGAAACAAATGCAGAGACCCACAGCCAAACATTAGGTGGAATTCAGGGAAGAGAGGAAGGAAGGATTATGGGAGCCAGAGGAGGCAAGGACATTGAAAGAAAACACACAGAATCAACAAACATGGGCTCCTAGGGGTTCACAGAGACTGAACCACAAACCAGAGAGCTTGCATGGGACTGTCCTAGGCCTTCTGCATACGTGTTACAGTTGTGCAGCTTAGTCTTCCATGGGACTCCTAACAATGGGAACAGGGGCTATCTCTGACTCTGTTACCTGTTTTTGGGACCCTTTCTTCCTACTGAGTTTCCTCATATCCAGCTTTAACAGGAGAGGAGGTGCCTAGTCTCACTGGAACTTGATATGCCATGGCTAGCTCATACACATGGGAGGCCTGCCCTTTACTGAAGAGAAAGGAGGAGGAGTGGATGGGGGATGGGGGTTGGGGGAGGGCCTGGGAGTACAGGGGGTAGGGAAGGGAAATGTGATTGAGCTGGGAAAAATAATTAATAAAGAAAAAGAAAAAGGAAAGGGCAGATTAAGGTGCCTGGGTGTGAAACTCAGGCTAAAATTTAGTTCACTCCCTGTATTAACTACTTTTCTGTCATTGTGATTAAATAAAAGATAAGAAACAAATTAAGGGGGGAGACTGTCTTGGCTAAAACTGTCAGGATAAAGTCCATCATGGAAGGATGCAGAAGTGGAGACAGGAAGCAGGTTACATTGGGTCTGAGGTCAGGAATCATGGATAGGTGAGTACTGGTTTATTGTTTGCTGAGGGATAATCCTTTTTTACACAGTGAAGATGTGTTGTTCTTGTTGCTAATAAAGAGCTGACTGGCCAATAGCTAGGCAGGATTTTGGGGGCAGAGAGGATGCTGGGAAGAAGGGCAGAGATGGGAGTTGCCAGACAGGTGCAGGGGAAGTAGGAGATGAATATATCGTCTTGAAAAAAGGAACCTCTGCATGGTAGAGCATAGATAAGAATTATGGGTTAATTTAAGTTGAAAGAGCCAGCTAGTAACAAGTCTAAGCTATTGGTCAAGCATTTATAATTAGTAATAAGTCTCTGTGTGGTTATTTGAGAGACAGATACAGGGGCAGAGCTGACTGGCAGGACAGGGAAAGTCCACCTACAATTGCTCAGTTCCTCCATTTCACTTTTTATTCAATATAGACCCACAGCCCATGGGATGGTCCAATCATAGTCAAGGTGAGTAAGCCCTCTCCCTCCCTTAAACTTCTCTGGAAACATTCACAGACATACCCAGAGGTGTGTCACTGAGTGCTTCCAAACCCTGTTAAGTTGACAATGAAGATTAGCCGTGACACACTTTTAAGTCAATTTTAATATTCTTCAGTTACTGGGTATTAAATCCAGGTCCTTGTACATGCTAGGCAAGCACTCTACCAGTGACCTATATCCTGGTCCATTATTCTTTTAATGACTAGTTGTGTTAATTTGATAACTCACCATCACCAAGTGTCACGGATTGGGTGGCTGAAATAACAGAAATTTATTTCCTCACAATTCTCAAAGCCTGTAGGTATAACTCCCCAAATCAAGGTGTTAGTTTTCTGAGGCCTCTCTCCTTTGCTGATAGGTTGCTGGTTTTGTTGTTTGTTTTTGTTTTTGTTTTTGTTTTTTGAGTCTTCACAGGGTGTTGCCTCTGTATATCCTCTGTTCAAAGTTTATGTTCATAATCATGTTGGCTTAGAGTCCACCCTGGTGACCTCATTTTCAACTTTGTTATCTCTTTAAAGGCCCTGTCTTCAAATACAATCATGTGAGGCAATATGAGTAGGAGAGCAAGACATGAATTGGGAGATGGTACCATTCAGTCAACAGCACTGGCCAGTATTTGTTGAGATGAGTGATGGAGAGTTGGGGGGGGGGAGGAGAAAAAGAAAATTACAGGTAAGAAGTGAGTCCAGTCTGTCTTTGACTTGTTTACCTTGTTGAATAAAACGGAATCCCTAAAGACACTTAGACTAACCCTTCTGGGTGGCAGTTTAAAATAATCTATTTGGTTATTTAATGAATTTAATAAACAGAATTTGACATGTGTGGATCAACATAAAGTATGTAAATCACCTACCAAAGCTTAAAACATATGCTATCATGTAGAAACAGACAGTGGTATGTGTGTATCGTGTGTGTGTGTGTGTGTGTGTGTGTGTGTGTGTGTGTTTATGTGTGTGTGTTTGCTATATGACAAATTAGTCAAGAAGTAATAGATTTTCATCAAAGTTGGGAGTAAACTTGCTTCTTCTATGGAAATAACTCTATATGATTTACAAGGGGGAATTCCAGGTGGCTTATAAAACATACCTGTGAAAGGAGATATGACATGATTAATAGAAAAAAATTAAAGGTTCTTTCCAGAGTGCATGGATTGATAGGCATCTCTTAAGATGACTGGATTAATCCTCCTTAAACCATCTTTAGAACTATGATTATGCCCCAATATCTACTGATCTTTGACCAAGACGGTAATCAATACAAGGTATGAGGTATGACCAACAGGACCCCCCAATGGAATTTGGGTATTAGATGCTGTATTTGAAGAGTCCGTAGAAAAGCCCACACCAGAGGGAGAGTGAGCACTGGTCACCTCTGCCATGCCATGCTTTCACCATCACTCACACTGTCGCTTGTGCAAGCATTGATTGAGGGAGACTTTGAGGCACTGCAGATAAAATGGACTGTGACTCTTAATTGCTGTGGTCACTAAGATGCTATAGTGGAATACTCTGGAAAGTAGATCTAACAAAGAAGATAAGCATGAAGTCTTGGCTTACCAACTGGCAACACTGTTGGTAACTACAATTGTCTGTGGTGCCTTCCAGATTTCCTTACCATACCTGACTACACAATGAATGTAGCTGAGATTCTGGCAAAGATTTGGTTATAATTACAGGAGTCGTTCCAATGAAGAATACTAGACTACCAGGCTCTTACAAAGATGAGAGACCAGTTGGAAATTATTCTAGCTCTGATCATTAAGGGAGAATAGCTGAACAAGAGAGAGCAAGGCTGGCAGTTTTACAGCTCAAGAAGTCTCTGATTTATTTCAGCAGGGACCATCACTGAAGTACATTACTTCATGACAACGAACCATTTGTATCTTATGAAAGAGGGAGAAAAAATAAAAGAACCTCAAATGCATTAGCAATGCACATGTGCCAGAGAAACCTCCATGAACATTCAGGAGCCTGGCCTACTGGAAGGTTCTGACTCAGACGTCCTGGAATACACTAGACCATCCCGGTGCTAAAAGAAACCTTACTACACCTTAAGCCTCATGGCATGAAGAAAGAGCTATGGCATCAGATGGGTCTTTTGGACTTTGAAGTTACCAGACATCTAAGTGTCCTGCTCTCACATTTCTGTAGTACTCTAGGGCATAGCTAAGAGAAAAGAGACATACAAGAGCTCCTAAGAAAGGGTGGGGATGGCATGACAGGTTTTCTGACCTGCTGTGAAACTGACAACAAGAAGAGTTGATCTGGTGTTTGATAAACTGTCAGTCATTTGTGCACAGCCAGCAGGATAAGCTCAAATTAATTATACCTGTCTGTGTGAGGGGGGTGGGGTGGGGGGGGTGCTTGTGCGTGCGCGTGCATGTGTGTGTGCGTGCATGTGTGCGTGCATGCGTGTGTGTGTGTGTGTGTGTGTGTGTGTGTGTGTGTGTGTGTGTGACAGAGGACAAGCCATTGGACACACATACAAGAATGTATTTTAAGTAATTCAAATACTGACCATTGGTAAATCGGTGGCTCCGAGTTGTGCCTTCTCTCCATGCATAAAGTCCTTATTATTCTGTGGTGGTGCACACCTGTGCCCTAGTACTCACAAGATGAACTCAGGAGGATCAGGAGCTTTCGGTCATATTCGGCTACAGAGTGAGTTTGAGGCTAGCCTGCACTACATGACATTGTTTCTAACAAATGAACCCCTGTATTTGAAGTGGGGCCCTTGAACCAGAGGAACCATAGTCACCTAAGTCCTTTAAATACAGAATTGCAGGCCCACTCAGACCTGCTGAATCAGAACCAGCATTTTCATAAAATCCCCAGGGGATTTTTTTTTATGCACAAACTTCTCTAATCACCACACTAAAACATATGCGTATTTTGTAAGATGCATTTGAGGCTGGGGAAGCCCAGATGTGCAATCTAAATATCCCCTAGCAAGCTGATTTAATCTAAGAAAGCCACCCTGTTACTCTAAGTAGAGTCTTGGGGCGTCACCTATGTTCTCTTCCGTGAACATTTTAGACTAAAGGGAGGATAGTCGAGAACACTGTCTCCCATACTATCCATAGTAAATCACCTCTGCAGGTTCTCATTGAAGATTCTAGTCCTAAACTCTATATCATCCTTTGTCATATACATATACACATGCATATACATATGCATGTACATCATATACACTCTATATACATAGACACTCTACAGAGAGTCACTTCTCTCTAGTTCTTCATACACAGAGCTGTTTCTGTCTACAGTAGTCTTTCGGCAGCCCCTCACCTCTCCTTGGCTGACCCCTTCAAGAGCCTCTGAGCCTTATTTTCCTATCTGGGGAGATTCCATGATGTCATCCTAGCCAGAGACCTCTCTGGGAGCCCTGAGATCTGGCTGTACTTCTGCTCTCCCAGAACCAAATTCGACAGTATGAAATTGCCTGAAAACTCTGTAAATGGGGGCTGCCAATGGTCTCCCTTGTAACTATGGCACACAGACACAACCTGGCGCTGCCCAGGTGCCTATGTGACTAGTTGAGTGAATGAATAAGTAAGCAAAAACCTACCCCAAAGCATATAGTAGGGGTACATCCCAGTTCTTACTCAGCCTTCCCCTGCTTTGGGCTCTCTGCTATCCTATGCTCCTGCCTCCAGCTCTCCTGTGAAACACCCCAAAATGAAAGGTTATAAAGTAGAGGTTGTGACTTTACCTGCCAGATACATTTTATGTGGAAAACAAAACTTTTAAAATGCATTTTATGTGTAAGATCATTTTTATGTTATAATTTAGTATCACTGTACAGAAAATTCTAGAACGTTCCAGTGAGAAGTAGGGAGCAGACATCAGAATGAAAATATATTCTTACAGCACAAAAATCCCAAATACTCAAGTCCTTCCTCAGCAAAAATCAACAGAGCAAAAAGGTATTGCAATGCTTGATTTCAATTATATTACAGATCCATGGCCACAAAAACAGCATGCTACTGGCATGGACAGACACATACACCAATGGAATAGAAAACAGGACTCAGCCAGGTGTGGCGGCACACACCTTTAATCCCAGCACTTCAGAAGCAAAGGGCGGCAGATCTCCGTGCATTCCAGGCCAGCCTGGTTTACGTAGTAAGTTCCAGGACAGCCAGGACTGTTACACAGAGAAACCCTGTATTAAAAAACTAAAATAATAATAATAACAATGATGAAGATGATGGTGATGATAATAAAAGAAAAGAGGACTCAGGGATAAACTCACAGAACTATAGTCGACAGTTTTGTTTTGTTTTTTGCTTGTTTTTGTTTTATAAAGATGGAAAAATATACAACAGAGAGAAAGCCTATTCCATAAATGGTTCCAGGGAAAGTGGATACCCACTAGTCTATGAATGATGCTATATTTGTGTTTCTCGCCCTATATAAAAATCAACTCAAATGGATCAAAGACCTTACTGCTTGAGGAAAATACCTTAAGATAGAGCCATAGATAATGACTTTGTGAAGAAGACTCCAATAACTTCACAGTAAATGACTGAAAGAATTGACAGAAGATGCTGCAAGAAATTTAAGTTTCTACACAACCAAAGAAACAATAAACAGAATTCAGAGACAGCCTAGAGAATGGAAAAGAATCTTTTGTTATCTACACATACAGTAGGGAAGGGAGTCTACAATATATAGAGAATTCAAAACAAACAAAAAGACCACCCAACCCCTGGCAATCAATTAGCAAATGAAATAAACAGACATCTCTCAAAAGATAAAGTAGAGATGGCCAATGGATACATGAAAAAACACTCAACATCCTTAGCTACTGGTGAAGGGCAAAACCAAATAACGCTGACAGTTCCTCTCCCCCTTGTTAGAATGTTATTATTTAAGAAAAAACAACAGTTCTGGAGAGATGGTTCAGTGGTTAAGATCGCTGGCTGCTCTTCCAGAGGACCTGGGTTCAATTCCCAGCAACCACATGGTGGCTCACAACCACCTGTAATGAGAACTGGTGCCCTCTTCTGGCCTGCAAGGACACATGCAGGCAGAACACTGTATACATAATAAATAGATATTTTCAGAATTTCATTTTTTAAAAAAAGAAAAAATAACAAATGCTGGTAAGGTGGTGGGAATGTAAATGGCATGACCACTATAGAACCCAGCACAGGGCTTCCTCCAAAAAATAAAATTAGACCCAGTCACATATGACCCAGTCACACTGCTCCTGAAAAAAATACTGAAAGGAATCTAAGCAGCACACTACGGAGGCACCTGCTCATCCATGCTTATTGTGGCACCATTGCCCTTTATGGGATCCAACAAGGTGTCCATCAACAGATGAATGGACAAAGCAAAGATGTTAGACATACACAGTAGATAGAGCCCTGCCATGAAGAAGAGCGAAAGTAACTTATTTTCAGGAAATGGAAAAAAGGGAGGTCATCAGAGCAAGCAAAGAGAGCCAGACACGGAAGACAAACATTGCATGTTTTCTCTCATATCTGAAATCACACATACACACCTGCAGGTGACATGAAAACGAAAGGGGGGACTGTGGAAGGAAGGGGGACAGAGGTGGGGACGCGAGCGAGGAATAGGGAGTGATTAGGGTCAAGAACATGTGATGTGTTATCGAAAACATCAGTTTGAAACCTGTGACCGTGTACAAAGAGTGTTCATGAACATAAAAGGAAGATTAAATAAAAATAAAAATAAATAGAATGTTAAGGTGCCCTTAAAAGAAAAGCATCATGAAAAAAATAGAGCTCAGATATAATCAATACTTTCAAATAAACTTCAAGTATATATCCCATTATCCTTTGTTGTAAAGATAGGTATTTACATATATATGTAATATAATATAATTATATATAATAAAATATGTGTGTATACATGTATACATACCCCCTATGTATATATTACTCTCCCTATATATGACTACACACACACACACACACACACACACACACACACACGCCACTCTTTATATCACTCTCTCTATATATACCACTCTCTATATACTATTCTCTATATATATATTACTCTACTTTTTTAGTCAACAAATCCCAAAGTTTGTTTTCAGAACAGAATCCCTGTATAGGTGAGATAAGACTCACCACTGTTGGTACTAGTAAATATTTCTTCCATTTTATGCTTAAACTTGTTAGCTGTGGTAGCCTGCAGGCAAGGAAACATAATAATTATCTCTGTCTTACTCTGACACACCTTCCTTTTATTTATCTTTCTTTTTTTAAGTCTGAATGAAACTCTAGCCTGGTTAGTTCTTTGTCTGATTGCCAGACTTTCCAGTGATCACATCTGAAGGTTTTTGGTGTTTTTTTTTTCCAACATGTGGGCAATTTTCATTATTTCGGTGCAGCAGTGACCTTTGGAATTCCAGGATCATTTTCTCTCCCCTTCCTGGTGCCCCCATAAGAGACCCAGAAGCACAAACATCTGAGACGCTTCTCTGCATCTCCACATCTGCTGGCACAGAAGATGGAGGCCACTTGTGGATTTACAACAGCAGGTGTTGAGCCGAGGGATGAGCCCACTGGGTTTGAGAGATGGGCAGAAGAAGTCAGACTTAATTCTTAGTTTCCGGGCTGTTTGGAAACAGTTGGAAAACAAAGTGCTTCTTGAGTGGACAGCTCAGAGTAAGAGACGGCATGTAAAGTCAGGGAGGAGTTTGGTTTCAAAGTCCTGTATTTTATATCTTTCCTTTTTTTCCTCCTGAGCAATTCATTCTTTCCATGGGGCTTTTTCTTCCTGATGTACCTAGAATCCATGAAACATTATTTATTCAAAGGGTAGCTTGCTTCTTCTCGTATCTAAGTTTCCAACTCATGCCACAGTTCTGATGCCCAGTGCACAGACAGAGTGGGGATTCTTTGCAAGGCTGATTAACTCAGTGGAAGTCATTGGCCAGGAACAATGAGAGAATGTGAAACGCCATCTATATTATCTGCCTTACAGAAGGCTCTGAAATCATTGCTTTTCTTTGCTCACTGGTAGTAACGACTCTAAATTACAGAAACAATGGAAGCACTGTGTTTAACCCAAAATATCACTGAGATCCATTTTAGGAAAATCTGTTTCTTTCAGATTTTCTCCGAGAAGTACAGAGTGTTGCTGGGTGTGCAGTTATCTGCCGGTGGAAATGGTATAAATGGATAATTGCTTAAATGCAGCTTCTTTTAGCAGGGAGTTGGAGGACTTTACAAAAGCATCATGCTGTGCTTGTCTTACAGGTGAGCCTCTTCCCAAGCAAATAATTTGACTTAAGGGATTGTTAGAAACTTTTCTTATCTCTTTATCTGGGCAATAATTGCTAGATTTCTAATCTGCTTTTTAAAACACCAGTTGGAGTTTGGTTCCTCTACAGTATCTTCAGAGTCAGGAGTTATTTAACGGGAATGGAAAGGCAGGGGAGAGTGTGAGCAGTAAGTGGTCAGCTTCATCTGAGTACCCAGAAGTATTACCACTGTGTGGTCTCTAGCCGTGATGCGTCCCCAAGGCTTCACAATAAACAATCCTTACATGTGCCATGGATTTGAAGCTTCAGAGTAGTGCCCCTCTTCAATTAAGAGCTCCAGTCTGTCAGCCTTACTAATCTTAAAGAAGTGATTTGCAACTTAAATGCTGTGCAGTGCTGTGCAATAGGAGCCCCCCCTCCCTCCAGACATCAGGGAACCCATCTGTGAAGAACCAGCTCCCCTACATCCCTGTGAAAGCCACTGTTCTCTCCTGTGCCCCGTGCCTGCTGGCTCCGTCACATTCGCTCATTAGTTTTCCAGTGTGCACTGCCTATCCACTGCAGATTTCTGAGAATTTGCATCAGGCTCCCAGAAGCCTACAAGGTTTGAAGTCCTCTGTATTCAGAGCTGTTTTTCACACTTGCTTATAAAATGTCTTTTAATAGACAAAATGATCACAAAAGCTGGTGTATCTTGTCTCTTGTGGAGGTTAAGCTGACTTTGCTAGCCACCAAGAAAATGTATTCCACCACTGGAGAAGAGGACCAGTAGGAATGCAAGAGATCAGCAGGAGTCATCCCCACACAACTGGAGAGAAAACACACTTAAAGAGAGTGTCTGATGAATGCTTATGCCCTCTCCTTCCAAGAACAAAGGCCATATTCGAACACATGGACAAGGCAATCCATGCACCATAATTACATCTGCCGCTTGGCATACACACGGAAACACGTATTTTGAAACTGCTTCCCAAATCTTTTTCTTAACTGTGCTTCACTACTGCTCTGTTGGTGAGAGTGCAAACTTGTACAACTACTGTGGAAATCAGTATGGCGGTTTCTCAGAAAATTGGGAATCTATCTACCTCAAGACCCAGCACACCACTCCAAGGCATATACCCAAGGAATGCTCAATCATACCACAAAGATACATGCTCAACTATGTTCCTAGCAGCCCTGTTTGTAATAGCCAGAACCTGGAAACAACCTAGATGCCCGTCAAATGAAGAATGGATTAAGAAAATGTGGTACATATACACAATGGAGTACTACTCAGCAGAGAAAAATAATGACAGGATGAAATTTGCAGGCAAATGGATGGAACTAGAAAATATCATTCTGAGTGAGGTAACCCAAACCCAGAAGGACAAACATGGAATGTACTCACTCATAACTGGATACTAGATATAAAGCAAATAACAGTCAGACCACAACCCACAGAACCAGGGAGACTACATAGCAGAGGGGACCCTAGGATGACTGTGGCTTATAATAAGTTTTGGTATTACTCAATCACTGGCAAGCCTCAGTGAAATGTTTTACTATTAGGATAAGAATTTGTACTGTATCAAGCTGATAATAGAATAAATAATTCAATAAATAAAGGAAAAAGAAAGAAAGAAATTGCTTCCCAAATCTTTTCTTAGCTGCACTTCACTACTGCTCTGTAAAACCACTAGAAATGCCCCTCTTTATTTTGTTGGGCTGGCATAAGACATCTCTTCTGTCTATCACCTCAGTGTTGACACGAGTTTTCACCCTTTTCCTGGTTCTTTTTGATGAAATGGCATAAATGCTTCTATTTTTTTTTTTATCCCTTTAGACTCCATAGTAATAATGAATCCATTTCGACCAGAGGTGTAGAATGTAGACCTAACAAGCCTAAAACAGAAGAAAACACAAAGGCCTACTGATAATATGGTACTTATTGGGACTTCCATGGGGGAAGACATTACTAATAAATAAGAGATCTTGTCTCAAATGGTCAAACATCTACTGGATTTCTTACACTATTTGATGAATTCTGTCATAGTAACTCACCTTTATAATATACTAACAAGATGCATTTTTTTAATTAAAATATCCTATCACCAATTTAACAAAGAAAACTATTTTATAGTAAAAGATTTTGGCAGTATTTTTCAAAGATGCCCATCCATTGGTCCTGTACAGTTTTCTAAACCATACTATACATATGTGAAGTAAACCTAGAGACTGAAGAGGTGTCCCAGTTAGGGACTTACTGCTTGTTCTTCCAGAGGACCCTGGTACAGTTGCCAGCACCCACATGGTGGTTCACAGTCACCTATAACTCTAGTTCCAGGGGATCCAATGTCTTCTTCTGCTGTCTGAAAGCCATGCAGGTAAACATGCATACACATAAATGAAATAAATCTAAAAACTGGTGGGAAGAAGGAAGGAAGGAAAGGGGAGAGGAGAGGTGGGGAAGGGAAGAAGGGAGGGAAAAAAGAAAAGAAACTGATTGCTTCCCAGATGTCCCAAGCCACCGTAACAGCACCAATGGCAATTTCTCAACAGCCATGTAAGACACAAAGACAGGCCACCCAGCTGAGCCTGTCCCCAATTCATGACCCTCAGAAACTATAAGGATGTTTGTTATAAGCCACAAAGTCTTGGGGTGATTCATAATTTTATAGTAACTGGAACAGACATTGTTCCTATATTATAGAAGAGACAGCCTGTGATGTTGTTTCTCTGATACTTTTAAAAAAGTTTAAAAATGAATGTATCTATTTATTTATTGTATGTGAGTAGGGGTGTGTCATGATGCATGTGTGTAGACAAGAGGAGCTGCAGAAATTGGTTCTCTCCTCCTACCGTGGGGATCTGGAGATTGAACTCAGGTGGGCAGGCTTGTCAGTAAGTGCCACTGAGTCAAATAATCGGTGGCCCTGTTTCTTTAAAACCTCTATGATCAATGACAATAAGAATTGAAGGAACAATAAACTGATCATAAGACACTGCTTTGTTTTGCTCTTTTTACTTGAATTGGTCTCATGGAAAGAACTGGGATACTAACCCACAAGGCTTCATGTAGCATCAGGTGTTGTTGGGTTATTCTCAATGAACAGCATCATGCTCGAGGCATGGAACTTTTTTCAATGCTGGATCCAGAATTTGTCTAAATGTGCTCCCTTCCGCTGCAGACATACTGTCACCTTCTGGAAGTGAGAGCCAAACAGCCTCATGTTGTCTCTCATTAACAAGTAATAATCTTTGTGAAACATGCTTTTTTGGTTGTCATTGTCTTATTTATGTTGAATCTGCTTCTCTTTGGTGAAGCTGGATATGCCTGATGCCTGCTGTGCCTTTCCACTTAAAACCGTATCCATGTCTGATGTGGCCACAGCATGTATACAATGTACTCAACTGTCCTGTTCTCCTAGTGTAAGATGGGCAATTTTTCTACCTCATGAATTCTGCCTTCTAACTGATTTAGCTTCAGCTGCTCCTCCTCTTCCTTCTCCTCCTCCCCCACCCCATACCTCCCCTCCCCTCTCCTCCTTCTTTTGCATGTAGCACTTTACAAATGTTAGGTATAGGGTAAAAGAGGAGGCAATATGAGATTAATTTTTTTGCCTTTTTTTTTTTTTTAAGATAGGGTCTCACTATGTAGCTCTGGCTGCCCTAGGACTGGGCTGGCCTCACACTCATGGAGATCTGCTTGCCCTTGCCTTCCAGGGGCTGGGATTAAAGTTGTTCACCACCATATCCAGCATGAAGTAAGTTTTGGTTTTTTGTTTTTGCTTTTGTTTTTCAAGACAGGGTTTCTTTGTGTAAGAGCCCTAGTTGTACTGGATCTCACTCTGTAGACCAGGCTGGCCTCAAGCTCACAGAGATCTGCCTGCCTCTGCCTCCCAAGTGGTTAGCTTTTTGAATCTGCAAAGGTTTCTACCAGGAATCTGCTATTAGAGGTTCTGCTGTGCTGAGGTAATGGTGCTCATTAAATGCTCTTTGTTGTTAGCAACATCTAGGTTGGTAGTAACTAAAATCAGCCAATAACAATCAGTTTTGTAGCTTTCCCTGTGACTGTGAAAAATTGTGAAGGTAAAAAGTTTAATGCTTGTGAGTCATTCAGTAAAAACTCAAGTGCCCCAATTCGTTGTAACTAGTCTATCCAAAGAGTTCAGGAAGTAGGAACAAACTTCACTGTACAGAAAATTAGAATGTTAAACATTGTTCCTTGCCTTGAGGAAGTGACAATATGTTTTTTTTAAAATCTGGTCACTTGTTATTATAGGCCTGGATGCTTGTTGATTATTATTATTATTCCTAATTCTCAAATATACCTCCATGGATTCAGATTCTCTCCTCACTTACATTGAGCTTATGTGTTCTTAGAGGCAGCTCAAGAACTTACTACTACCTAAAACTACTTTTTAGGTAACAAATGCATAACTTCTATACCACATAAGGTCCTCTTCATTTCCTCTACTGAACATGCTATCCCACATTCAACCTGCCCACAGTTTTGGCAGAGCTCAAAAACATTATGATTCCAAGATACACCGTCAACTTAATATCTGATCTCATTAAGCTCGGCTGCTTTCTAAGCATAATGTAAACAAGGTAGAATTATTAACCACTTCCCTGAGTCATACAGTATAATTTATTTTTATAGCAGCTAGTTGTTAAACTCGGATGTCTGTCTACACGGTGCTTAGATTTCATTGTATACTGTGTCTTCACTGCTCATGAAAAACAATCCTGCCTCGTGGATGTGAAAGAAAATAGAAAGGGAGAAATATTATTTTTACTCTAATGTTTTCAGAGGAATAAACAGGAAACTCTTAAATGGACAGATTAAAAAGAATAACAGTGTGCTGATGACTTTGAAAAGACAGCAAAAATTCTTCTGTTTGTAGAGGAAGTTAATAACTAAATCTAGTAAGAGATTCAAAATGGGGTCTATACTGCATAGCCTTATGAACTCAGGTAGTCACAAACAGTTTGGGTGGCTTTGAATACCCTGTGGCATCTGTCACTGGCTCACTTGTGTAAAGTCTTAGAACATACTGGTAGCAACAATGAGTCCATCAGGCGTCAGGACAATGATAATGCCACTAAGCTGACAAACAACACTTAAAGATTGGCTTTGCATTACAAACTGCTCAGGACAATATCAAGATGGCTAGCTGAAATGATACAGCCTCACAGACTACTCCAATCAGGACTTGACCATAATCCTAAATTTTCTTTGTGTCCCCATAAGACTATCAGTGCCCCTAATCAGTAGGAAATAACCTAGAAAACTATGCCCACATTCCCAAAAAAGGGATAATGGATGTTTGTCTTTGTTTAAGGGTTGGTTAAAAATTGTTATTGGTCATAGTCAATCTCTTTCTAAAAGAAGAAAAGGGGATATGATATAGAAATGTACTATATAGAAATGATAGAACAAAAGGGTAGATTATTGAATCTACTCTGGAAAAAAAGAGGATATGGACATGATAAGATAAAAAGGTAGATGACTGAATATACTCTGAAAAAAAGATATCAAAATAATAGGATAAAAGGGTAGATTATTGAATCTACTCTGAAAAGAAAAAAGGGAGAATATAGATATGATAAGATAAAAAGGTAGATTATTGAATCTACTTTTAAAAAGCAACTACTAGTTTTAAATATTTTACATTGGATTGGACTTTTATATATTATATACAGATTTTGTATACTGATACAAATTTGAGATTATTTTTGTTAGAACATACTATACATACATTTCTAATCTTGTTCAAGGTATTGTACCTATACAGTTCATTTAATGATGTAATGCAAATTTCTAGCCCTTGAAAGTTATTATTACCAACTAATTAGAATAAAAAGAAATGCAGGTTAGTAGTTAGTCACCTATTACAATCAAACTTGTAGTCAGGTTTGGTATGTTTTCAAGGTCAAACAGAGATATATTTTAGATAAACGGGTCATCTTCAAACATTTCAGAGAACTACAGAATATGGTACTTAAGATGCTTTAATATCATAGTTTTTTTTTTTTTTCGAGACAGGGTTTCTCTGCATAGTTTTGCGCCTATCCTGGAGCTCACTTGGTAGCCCAGGCTGGCCTCGAACTCACAGCGATCCGCCTGGCTCTGCCTCCCGAGTGCTGGGATTAAAGGTGTGTGCCACCACCGCCCGGCTCATAGATTTTTTTTTTTTAATGACAATGAGACATGTCTGCTTCTGGCAGCACCAATCCACTCAGAGAAGATGGTGGGCATTGAAGAAAACTCTATATGGAATTTACTTTCTTTGTGGCAAAAGTTAGCCACTGGGCAAGAAAGTGGCCTTGCCTCAACTGCTGACAGTATGCTGTCCAAATGGACAAGCAGAACACAAAAGAAAGGACTGCCAAATTTTGCCAAGACAAGGTAGGAAGGCCCTTGAGAAAATCCTGCTTCACAGATGAGTCTGTTAGATATGCTAGGCATGTAAGCTGAAGCTGGATGCCCCAATTGCAGAGGAACCTTGGGTGACTGTCCAGGCAGCCAGCTGTTTCTGTCATTTCTCACATTTTTTAGAAGTTACTTGTTTACACTTCCTACTTTCTCAGTAAATATTATTTCCTTCTTGGGTCTCAGAGGGAGTTGAAGACTAAAGAGTTATAGTTTTCCTTATTAACACATTCAAGAAAGAAACTCACTAAAGAGGTATAAAGTGTGTAAGTTTGAAAGACATCAAAGGATAGTTTTTGGTTGATAATACAATGTCGGCCCTTCTCCCTGTGAAAATTGTTTCAATATTTGTTTTGCTCAGTTTAAAAAATAATAAAAGTAGGTATTTATCGACAGAAGAACAGTGGCCAGATATTTACCATTTTGCTAAATAATTGACTGCTTAGGCATTTACTAAAGCTGTTTTGGATGTTATGGATTCCCAGGAAGTATCAGCTGCCTGATGACCTTCCTTTATCACTGTCTTACTTAATGTTCAGTATTTTAAAAATGCAAAATTACCCTCTGCAGCCATACTCAGATTTACTTATTTTATCAGAAAAACTTGAGAGATTTGTAGATCAAAAAAGATGATAAGTGTACACTGTTGAATAAAAAATTTTAAGTTTCAAAAAAAAAAAAGAACAGGGCTATTTTCTTAAAAGGTGTTATCCATTGGTGGGTTTTCTTTAGTATTAAACAGAAATAATTTTATATTAGATTTCAACTATATGAAACAGAACTAGATGTATTTGTTGCAAATATTTACTTAGATAATTAACATTTTTATATTGTCTGCATTAACAAAAACTGAGCTTGAGGTTGATTTTTTCTCTCTCTCTTTTTCTAACAAAGAAGAAATGAAAGTCAGCTTTTTCTAGGCGTGCCCAGTTTTGACTTGGGTTTTTCCATAGTTCAGTACTATTTGCCTTTATAAACTGTTCTACCTGTAACCATCTAACCCCGATCAGGTCAGTGATGTGAACAGCAAAAGAAGACTGAGGGGGAACAGAAAGTGCACCCCTGACCTATTTTAAGTTCTGTTACTTTCATGTAGAGAAAGATGGAAGTAAACGAGTCCTCTTTGACAGCAACGTGGAAGTCCCATCTGACACCGTGGTTTGTCATATACACACATCCTCTCCCCTGTAGACTCTGGCTGCAGCCCTGGGATGACTGCAGATGGGAAGATCTCACCTACAGTGGGCATGCCAGCAAAATGCTGGGAGTTAAGGCCGTTGAATATCCAGGAAGGGATATTGGCTCACTTTACATCACATGATAAAAAAGAAAGTAAATATTCAAGCCATTGCTAGAAAGGGCTAAAATCTGCTTTTGTTCCTTTCATGACATTCCATGTAGCATGTTATTCTGGAAAAGATCAAAACAGTCATTTCCCAGATACAACTAATTGCATTTCTTCCAGCAATCCAGCTGCCAGTACCCATGCTCACAGAACACACAGGAAGCTATCATCCTTGATGATCAGAATATCCTATACTGTTGTACAACTCTTTTACCTTTTTCCGATATTAGAACAAAGGAAGCATGTCTCTTTTGTAAAGGGTGAACATCTTGAGTCTCCTCGTGTTTCCTGAACTCATCATTGGCTTTTCTTTTTCTTTTTCTTTTTTTAAGGAGGGAAGAGTTTATACTGAAATTTTATGCAAATTCTTTCAGAAATTGTTTTCCCTCCCGAAGAGTTTCCTGAGTTACTCCCTCTGCCCATCTTAAATGCTGAATTTGGCACAGAAAACATTTAAGAAAATGGCAGAAAAATGAGCGCCATCAGCAACTTCAAAGTGAGGCCACACAATTCAGAATTTGTTACCCAAGTCTTTCAGGACTGAACCACACATGGAGGTATTTTTCTCCACATTTCTCAAAGCAGAAAAAAGCTGTATTGAAGAACACCCAGCTTATTAATTTTGCAATTGATTATCCTGATTGCATGAAGATTTCAATTGCAAAAACAGGTTTTTAAGGACTAAAAATACAACAATTATGCAGGTTCCTTATTTAAGCAAAGACAGGTTTTTAAAGCTGCAGACACTTGAAAGCACAGGAATCATTTGCCCCTTCCTTCACCTGCCTAAAATTTCTACTCATGTTTTTAAAATAAAAGAGGCCAATTCGTGTGAAACGATAGTAATCAAGACCCTTCGTGCAACAGTTTAAAACAACCCTGAAATAACTGATTTGTAGGAGCATTATAGATAGTTAAAATGTTATATTGTCTTGATAAAATATCTGAATGCAATTAAATAGAAACTGGTCTTCAAAAGAGGACTCAAGAAATCTCTCAGGGGCAGGGGGGTGCTGACTAGCCCTCCAGCAGCAAGGCTGAAGCTCCATCTGAGCAGACCTTTGCTGGCTCCCGTATGCGAGTAATACACAGGTAGCTAACATTTCCAGGAGGATCTTTCTCTCTCTGAGGTTCTCAGGGTGTTGTCATCTTTCTCAACGAGAATGAGGGGGAGGATTCATGGCATTTCATGCCTGGAATAAAATTCTGTACTCTGTACTCTAAACATTCTGGCTTCTCCTCAAGAATGAACATCCTGAAACTGTCCACATGCCTGTAGCTAACTTTAGTAGAAAGGATGGAGGAGAACACAGTTGATCTAAATTTCAATTTAATAAATAGAACCACTGTTTTGGTACAGTGAAAGGCTTCTCAAACTGACCTGATGCCTACTGACAGAAAATCCTGTCTGTTGTGTTTGCTAATGGTACCTCAGCATTTAGATCTGTGACCGGTAAATATCACATGCTTAAGAAATAAATTCTAAACAAATGACTGAGTCAAAAGGAACCAAGGAAGCACAGAAAACTACAGATAACTGGGCTCCAACTAGACCTGGTGATTGAGGGAGAAACTCCAGAGGGATGGGAGAACCAAGGAATCCATATTTTTAACAAGGACTTCAGAGGAATCTTAAGATCAAGAGATTCATTTGTTTTAGAACCCAAGCAGATCTGGAACAGAGCCTAACTCTAGGGCAGAATGGCAACAACCATAAGCCCCCAGTGGGACAAACAAAGGCAGAAGGGATTGAATTGATGGTACATCCCTGCTCAAAGTTCACTTTCTAGAAGCAACATGCTCAGCATCCCTACTCCACAGCAAAAGATCTTCAAAAGGGTGACCTTTCTCAAAGTCCCAGCAGAGTCTCAATGGACAGACAGGCAGTATTCAGAAAGCTCTACCAAATGACGATGGTTAATTTGCCAAGCAGTCGGCTTTCCTGTGCTCCACCTCTAAGGGGATTAAAATGCTGCCACCGCATACCAGAGGGGCTTTCTTCTTGTGGAGTGGACCAGCTTGTAAGCTTGGCTGTAGGACTGACTGACAGACAAGCTACTCTGATTTTCCTGGAAGCTGGGACAGGCTTAGAGAAGGGAAGGAGAGGACTCTGTACTCATGTGTGGGGTTCCGCCTGTATTTTGTCTTTAGTTCACTCTTAAGGGTAGGTGTAGGTGGATCTTCTTGTGTTTGCTGTTGTTTAATAGTCAAGCTGGGTGACGTCTCATTTCACATCTTTTTCACATATGCTAGAAAAACAATTGATTCTGGTCCTGTGTATTTTCCTGTGTAATTTTTGATTCAGTCAGGGTTTCTGCTAGATTCACCTGTCACTATTTTCTACCCAAATGACTATCCACAACACTCAGGAAGGGTGAAGACATACCTTATAATTTCTCTGCCCTTTCCTACCCCACCACCCAATTCCATGCTGGGCAGCCTTCTAGATCTGAAAAACTTACACATTTCACCAAAGGAATTGGTACTAACAGGAACATCTTTAAATTGGCTCTCAGGTTTGATTTCTTGAGAGAGGAAATGGGAAAAGTGAACACTGAAGACCTCAGGTAGCTGAGATTTCAGGAGACCGAAGGACAAATTCAATTACACTCTCCTGTGCCTACTGTTCCCTATGCAGCACCAGCCAGTTTTCCCAGTGGCTTTGACGGCACTGTGATGTTCTGTCGATGCCAGTGTCCACAGAGATGAGCAGCGGGGTGTCCTGGAAATGATCTCCGTCTTCCCACCTACTTAGAAAGGAAGCTAGTGCTCACATGTGCAATAAACATCAAAAGATGGGGCAGTTACAGCACCAGCCCCCAGTCTTGCTGCTCACCTGCCTGGGGTTCAAATCAGAGGCATCCTCACTATCTACACAGAGACAAAAGGAGATTCTGAATACTCAAGATGCACATGTGAAATCTGGCTCAGATGGTATGCAAGCCCTACCGAAGAAGTGACCTGCACCTGGTGGAAACCTTCAAATGCTAAAGGCTCAACATAATCCAAATTACCGTCTATTCTGTTGTCACGGCTTACTTCCTCAAGGAGTCAATAGCTGGGCCATTTTACTCTAAACTGACTGAGTTCCGGCAAAGGTGTGAGACCTGAAGAACCACTGTCGCTCACAGTAGCTTTCATTTGAATGCTATCCTATCTGTAGACTGTCCGCTCAGGGAGGCAAGAGTCTGGGATCATCTATCTGCCTGCTTCAGTTCTCATCCTAACAGGAGAGCAGACTGGGCGTTTCTGGGCTGATAGGGTAAATAATGTCTGAAGAGATGGCTCAGAACCTTCCTAATGATGCTTCCCTCTCTACGGGATAATATAAGCTCTATCTGTTTTATGAAAATATCTATTGGTTTCATAATTACCTGCAACATGATAAGTTATCTTAAATTGATTGCATAGACACCCAGCTGTGTATTTATTTACTCCTGGCCCAATACTAAAGCCAGCATGTAGCTATTTTGATTTTAAATTATGAAGTGTCATTCTCCCCAAACAGAAATATCTCCTATAAGAACTATGAGCAAAGTCTCTTTAAATTGTGGTTATTTTTCCCATAGTTTCCTTGAATATAAGACATTAGCAATATTAAGAAAATATTGATTTAGATTTTTTTATTTTCAGAGAAATGGAAATTACCCTAACCATACTAAGAGGGTAGTTCGAGAGTTTCTCACCTACATGTGATTTCGCTGTCTCTGTTCTACTTCTTGACTGCTGTGTGTTATTAAGTAAATAAAATCATAAACTGAACTCACCTTCGTCTGTACATAGTCATAGAAGTCTATGTCCAAAAACACCACTGACAGTAATACAACTTCCATTCAGGTGACGCCCACCCGGATGGGACGATCAGATCCATCAAAACTGAACAGGAAGCCTCAGGACACAGGCAATTAGCCTGAAGTAGTACAAGAATTTTCATGTTTTCCCCTTTGTTGTGCCTCAGGAACTAACCACCCAAAAAGTAACAGCAGCACTTAAGTGTTTCTGGCAAACAGCTGGGCAAAGGTTCACAATATAACAAGAATTCAACTGAGATAACTTTGCAAAAATTAAAAACCAGTTTGGATCGCTGCTGTTGTTGAGTGCCTGGGGCCGTTTGGAATGGAAAGAATTCTACAGCTAATTAGAAATCCACAGGATTAGGAAGTGGAGTCTGGCATTGTTTCCCCTTCAGTGAGAAGCTGCAGCGATTCCTAAAAAGAGGCTGTGTGTCAGTTTGCAAAAGACTCATCTCCCTCTTGAGTCTGTCATCTTTAGGTTCAACAGATTCTAGTCACCACTGGTATTAGACACAAACAAACAGAAAAAGATGTACTATGATAGTCGTTAAATCATGTACATATGCAAATCTTAGTCCTGAATATACAAGTCTATTTTAATTAATGCAAAAGACTATAGAAGTATTAATTAATAATTGATTGGCATTCCTTAATGGTCCCAGAATAAGAATATTGTAATAAATTTTTTTCATATTATCTCCCTGCACTGACTACTCAGGAGAAAGATAACTAATTTGCCTGGCCGACCTCCTTCCTTATTTTTAAAATCTCCACAGGAAGATGAAACAATCTAAATGTCCTCTAAAAGTCTTGAGTGCAAACTGAAATCTCTGTTGTATCAGCATTAAGAAGAAGGGTATTTGGGGACCAAGGCATGACAGCTCTATACAGATGAGTGGTTATAATGCAGCTACAAAGGAACCAACAGGGCACTGGCATCCTTTTCTCCCTTCTGCCAGGTGTGGGTGGGACATTCACCCCTTGAAGAGGATTCTATCCCAAGATACCTTCATAGACGTAGAGACAGGACCAGGACTAGACCCCCCCAAGCCTGGGTTTTCCTAGGTGCTGGCATTGTAAGAAATTCCTGTTCTGCGTAAGTGGAGTCACAAGAAGTCCACTAGTCCTTTGCTCACTAGTCCTGGGCAGCAGAATATAGGACTCTCAGAGAGCATGACTTTGCAAGAAGAAATAGGTTCAGAACCTAATGTGTTTCTCTTTGCTCTTGATCTCTGCACAATGAGAAACTCAAGGTGTGCTGTGGACGAAAACCTCCTGCTTGCAATACACCTCCCAGAGATCTGGGAATGTAAGGTGTTAAAGAAACACCCACCACAGGCCACCACCTGGGGCCATGTTAGTGTCTGAAGGCCATGCTGCCTCTGGGACCATGCTGATCTGATTGGCCTGTGCTGTCACCCAGAGCCATTGAATCATCTGGCCCTAAGCTGCTGCCAAGGGTCATGTCTGGGTCCATGGTCCTGCTACAGCTGGGATTTGTGTTGATGTCTGTGGTCCGTGTTATCACCAGGGGCCATAAGAACCATGTGTAATGAAATCAGAGGGCCATGCTGAGCCGCCTCACCCTCTGCTGCCCTGGGAAAGCTGGCTCTGCTCCTTGCTGGACAACAGTGAGCTGGCCCTCACCCTCATGTGAAAGCTACCCCCTTAACATGCCCCCACTTCCCACCCCTGCCTACACTCGGGATATGTGGCCCCACCCCCCAGCACAGGCATGGGAGAACTGGAATGGGCATAGAAGAGTGAGCTCTACCATTCTCCTGAGGGGGGTGGCCCCAGTGGCCCAGACTGACCAGCTCAGTGGCCACGTAGGCCCACATCCAGGGCCTTGGGTTGACCCACCCTAACATCCACCCCATCTATGACCTGTTGGAGCCTGTGAAGTGACTGGTCCTGTGGAATGATACCCACAGGATCTCCATGACTCAGGGCAGTTGCAGGATAAATGAGAGGAGTTTTGGTGAGTGTACAGTGATGATGGTGTGCCAAAGGCCAGAGACCTTGAACCAGACCGATGACTCTTTGCAATGAACATGTGAAAGTACGGCTGGTTGTGTGACACACTTGGCTCCCAATGCCACTAAGACAAATGAAGAAGTATTGGAGAGGCAGGAAAGATGGAGGAGAGAAGAGGCTTTGTGGTTTGTTTTGCTGGTTTGGCTTGGTTGGTTTTCTTTTTTTTTTTTTTTTAATTTTCTTTTTGGGGCATGCTGCAAGAGTGAGGGACAGATATGGGGGGACTAGGAGATGAGTGGAACTAGGGTGCATGACATGAAATTCCCAAAGAACCAATAAAGAAATTATGTGGGAAAAGAAAAGAAAAACACCCACCAAAAGGAAAGATTTCTGAATACATGAAAATCTTTATCTTCAAATACTGTGTGTGTGTCTGTGTCTGTGTATACACATAATGCACATATACACATCCTCTACTTTCATATACATGCACATAGCTGATACATGTCAGATTTTCATAAACACATAGTTCAACTTCCTACTCAGGGTGACAGCTTCCACTGTCTGACACGGCGGATCTTTTCGCTTCTTTATCAATATGACAGGAAGAGATTTGGCTTGTATTGGTGTCTTTACTTTGAAGTGAAGTGAAACCCCACCGCTTTTATTTTGTTGGTAAAAATCCTTAAGAACCCTCCTATCTTTGACCCCATATGGAGTCCTATAATCTAGTCTCACTTGGGGCGCCAGAACCTTTTAGGCCATCACTGCTGAAATTGGTACTGGAAAGGAAAATAATATCTCTCAGGAAAGTCAGAGAGACTAACGGGAAATTGTGTGAGGAGAATATTAGAAAGAAAGAGCTGAGAGGAATTTCTGTGGCTTGTTTTTACTCTCTCTTTGAATGTTAACTCTTTGGTGTTTACAATATTCCAGCTTGCTTTCCTTTGTACATAAAAATATAATATACATATAAGTGATGTGTATATATGCATATTTGATAATATATTATCCACATACAGCACACATATATATGTTCAATTATATATATAATTGAAATGAATTTACACCACTTGGTGGGAAAATGCTCCCCTAAGGGTCATAGACTATCTAACAAAGACCACAGTGCCAGACATGGGAAATCTCCATTTCAGTTGTTGGCCATAGGGATCAAAGAGATTTCCTAAACAATCTAGGCTATTGCTGCTGCCCTTGGTTGCCTCCCAACAACTTGAAGGTAGCCTATTGCCGAAGACACCACATACTTCAGACATAGGACTTGGAGGAATCCAGCTGCCACTCTCCTGGAAGCCTTCTCCCTGAGGATAGCTCTCATAGTACTGGAAAGGGCTGTACCAGCTGCCAAGGAAGAAAAACAATCAATAGTCCTACCCAGTTGTAAAACCTGAGATCCACAATGGCTGGCCTGGTAAGATATACCCAAGGTTTACAGTAGAGGGACTTAAGTCTTAGTGGTAACTGACAGCTGACTAATTAGACTTAAGGCCCCCCAACAGGAGGACTTCCAAGCCTGGTACTGTAAACCCAGCCAACTGTTTGTGGCTGTCAAGGTAGTGGATCTTAGAGAAGTACCTAGTACTGTTACTTTGCTAAATCAGTATTATTCCTAACTGCATTCTAAAGGCTTGATGCTTATCCTCTCAGAGAAGTGCAGCTCTCGCCCCTCATCCAAAAAGCTTCTTTTTGAAGCAAATGGAGACCATTACAGAAATCCACAATGGGTGGAAATGCAGAGAAAAACTCACTTCTGTTTGTAAACAAGAGGAATTACGCTTGTAACCAACCCATTGAAGTACCTTCAGGGCTATCTCTCTGTAGAGTAAAGGTACTTTTGAGGGTTCTGGGAAGACCCTTCAGGGGGTAGAGTGCTTATTGTGCAAACATAAGGGCCTGAGTTCTTATGCCCAGCACACATGGAAAAGCCAACTGTAGGGATGCATCAAGGTAACTGCAGAGCTGGGGGAGTACAGACAGGTAGACACTGGGGCTTCTCTAATCAGCTAATCCAGCCCAAATGGTGGACTCTAGATTCAGGGAGAGACCCTGTCTCAAAAATATAGGATTGAGAATGGCTGGCCTATACACATGCATACAACACCACACGCACGCACGCACGCACGCACACACACGCACACCCACACACACGCACACACGAGAACCTTTATCTCTGGATCTAATGCAGGAAACAAGAATCATTCCAGGTGGGGTATAATAAAAGAATAGATAAAGCCATCACTGGAAGAACTAAAAAAAAAAACCTTAAAGAGAAACTCTTCCCAAAATTTTGATGTTTTCATTGTTACGTAATTAATTGTGTTATTACGATTTAGTTACAGCTGCTGCTCCTGCAAAAAGCTATCATTAAACAATTATTCAACTACTAATGTGGTGACTAGGCATTCTTTTTTTTTTCTTTTTTCTTTTTTTTTTTTTTTTTTTTTTTTTGGTTTTTTGAGACAGGGTTTCTCTGTGTAGTTTTGGTGCCTGTCCTGGTACTCACTCTGTAGTCCAGGTTGGCCTCAAACTCACAGAGATCCACCTGGCTCTGCCTCCTAAGGATTAAAAGTTTGCATCACCACCACCCAGCTTAAGCATTCATTCTTTAGTGGAATTCAACAATTTTGGTTATTCTAGGTTGGTTACTTTAAGTTGGTTTGACCAAGTTTTGATAAAATCAAAATCTAAAGATATTAGTGTTAAGAAATTTTTTTTGTTGATGAAATTTAAACAGTCAAGCAATTGTCCAGGCCCAAATATATGGGCATTGATGTGGTCGTTTGCATGTAATTGGCCCCCATAGGCCCATGGGGAGTGGCAGCAGTAGCAGGCGTGGTCTTGTTGGAGTAGATATGGCCTTGTTGGGGGAACTGTGTCATGGTGGGGCATGCTTTGAGGTTTCCTATACTCAAGATACTGCCCAGTGTCTGAGACCATTTCCTCTTGCTTTCTGATCAAGATGTAGCCAGCACCATGACTTCCTGCATGCTATCATGCTCCCTGCCATGATGATAATGGACTAAACCTTTGAAACTGTAAGCCACCCAATTAAGTGTTTTCCTTTATAAGAGTTGCTGTGGTCATGGTGTCTTTTCACAGCAATAGAGACTCTAAGACAGAAGTTGGAATCAGGAATAGGATTTGAACCAATGAAAATATACTTCTGTCTTAGTTAGGGTCTCCATTGCTATGAAGAGACACTATAACCACAGCAACTCTTATAAAGGAAATCATTTATTTGGGTGGCTTATAGTTTCAGAGGTTTAGTTCATTATCATCATGGCAGGACATAACAATGTGCAGGTAGACATGGTGTTGGAGAAGGAGCTGAGGGTTCTACATCTTGCAGGCAACAGGAAGTGAACTGAGTCACCAAGCATGGCTTGAACGTATATAGACCTCAAAGCCCACCCCTACAGTGACACGCTTCCTCCAACAAGGCCATATCTACTCCAACAAAGCTACACCTCCTAATAGTGCCACTCCCTATGACTTAAGGGGGCCAATTACATTCAAATTACCACAATCTACTCGAAGTTTTTTTTTTTTATAAAAGTTTAAAGGCTATGATTACCCAACCTATAGGAAGTATATGAAAGATTTCCTTATACAAGACATTCCCTGTAAGTACCTCCTTAAAACCAAAGAAGATGGCTGGAGAGATGATTCAGTGGTTAAGAGCACTTGTTCTTGCAAAGGATCTGAGTTTGATTTCTAGAACCCACATAGTGATTCACAACCATCTGTAATCACAGTTCTGAGGGATCCAATGCCGTCGTCTGGCCTCCATGGGCACCAGACATGCAAGTGGTACATAAGTAAAACATTAATACACATAAAATAAAATAAATAAATCTTCTAAAAATAAAAAAAAAGAAACCAGCATTTCACCTTTTTCTCAGGGATGATTGGCTATGACAGAATGCTGAAGTATAACCCTGTCCCCCAAGAATATGCTCCCTGAGTTCAGTCATGTCCTTCAACTGCTGAGGTAAGTTTACTTGTATAGGCAACGGACCATTACTTAAATGAAGTAATTAAATAATTATTCAGTAATTCATTGTTGAGTAACATTTAGCAAATTTTAGGTTGTTTAGATTATTTACTATAGACATTATGTGGTCCAGAAGATTCCAGATTTATTCATTTTATGTAATTAAAATTTGATATCCATTGGAAAGTACCTCCCTGTTCCTTGCTCCTCTACTAGAAACTGTGAGTCTTCTCTCTGTCTCTGTGAGTTTCACAGTTTTAGAGTTCTCATAGCTGGATTACAATATCAAAATAAGTGATTAAAATTACACATGATCATTTCAATCAATTCAGAGCAAGTATTTGACAGAATTCAACTTCCTTTCATAATAAAATCTCTCAAAACTTTAGCTATTAGAAAGGAGCTTCTCTGCATACAACAATTGTCAAATAAGTCAACAAACATATAACCAAACATAACACACACTCACCATCAGATTCAGTGCTGAAATGTTGAAAGATTTCCCCTTTGAATCTGTAACAAAGTAAGGATACTTTTCACTACTTCTCAGCATAGTACTGGAAGTCCTTGCAATTAACATAAAATACAAAGATTAAGAAGCTGCCAGATCAGACAAGGAGAAGCAAAAGCACCTTGGTTTTCAAGTGATATAATCTTACATGCAGAAAATGTAGCAACTTCACAATAAAACTGTTAGAATTGATCAATTAATCCAGTAAAGTTACAGGATACAAAATCAACAGATGTAAAATTAGATGTGCATCTAGATACTAACAAGGAAACTCCCCCAAAAAAGGAATTAGGAAAAATATCCCATTTGCAGTAGCATCAGAATGTCTATAGCACTCAGGGCTAAGTGTGATTGAAGGAAATAACCTTAACCAAGATTACTGCACTGGCTACTATAATATGTGGTGAAATAACCTTGGCTTCTCACAAGCAAATGAGAGCCCTTCATTTGAAACTCATGTGAGTGAAAGCCTTGAGAAGTCAGGACGCTGCTGACTCGTGCTTTGACAATGTTAGTCCGTGAAGCAGTGAAATTCCTGATTTCCTGGTGGCCCTGGTATGTCACACTACCTGAATCTGCAAGGAACAGTTCTGCTCAAACCTGAATTCTAGGGCTTAGGGGAGGCTTCCATGTGGGAATGTCTCACTTGCACATCTCAGGAAACCGGGGTGTATTTCTAAATCTTAAGAAAATCTATCAATAAATCAGCAAAATTGTGTAACACAAATCTTAAAAGGTCTTATTAACAGAAAAAACCCAGAGCCAGCTATTGGGGTAATTGCTGAAAGATCAGAGAAACAGAACAAGCCACAGACAACCTCACTCACCTCAACAACTCCTCATCCAATCCTGTTTCCATGAATCCGCAGACTGAAAGCTTCTGAGTCCTCACCTGAAATGGATCTCAACTGAACTGAGGCTAAAAACATGAAAGCTTAAAAGCCTCTAGTTCTGGGTCCTCATACCTTATATACCTTTCTGCTTCCTGCTATCACTTCCTAGTATTAAAGGCATATGTCTTTCCCAAGCAAGAAATGAGATCTCAAGTGCTGGGATTAAAGATGTGTGTCACCTTGCCTGGCTGTTTCCAGTATGGCCTTGAAATCACAGAGATCCAGATGGATCTCTGCTTCCATAATGCTAGGATTAAAAGTATGTGCCACCACTGTCTGGCCTCTATGTCTAATCTAGTGGTTGTTCTGTTCTCTGACCCCAGATAAGTTTTATTATGGTACACGATGTACTGGGGGACACACTATATCACCACAAAATTTGAAAATAATGTTCTAACATTCCTGAAAGAATTCAGACACAGACATCAGTATAGACCTGCCATGAAAGCAAAGCAGAAGCTATGAGCATATGGGACCAAGGTTAGGGTTGTCCAACAACTCTGAGATTTACAAAAGATTGCGTCTCTCGATCGTTAGGTTACAACTGAGTGTTCATGGCTCTTGGAGGGGCTAACAGTGAGTCATGCATGTAAATAAATGCATCATAGTGTGTCTATAAACGTGGAATACTAAAATGAATCTTATGAGTAGTGTTACATGAAGTAAGTCAGGAAGCAATGTAAATATCTTAGTTTGTATCTCTGTGTCAGTGATACAACACTGACCAAAAACAACTAGAGGAGAAAAGGATTCAGCCATCTTACAGTAGAGGTTCTCAACCCATGGGTCATGACCCCCTTTGGGAGGGTTGAATGAACATTTCACAGGGGTCACCTAAGACTTTCAGAAAACAGGTATTTAGATTACAACTCATAACAGTAGCAAAATTACAGTCATGAAGTAGTAACACAAACAGCTTTATTGTTGGGGGTCACCACAACATGAGGAACTGTATTAAATGGTTGCAGCATTAGGAAGGTAGAGAACCACTGCCTTACAGCTTATAATCCATCATATTGGGAAACTAGGGCAGGATCCTAAGGCAGGAACTGAAGCAGAGACTAGAGAAGCTCTGTTTCCTGGCTTGCTCCCCATGACTTGCTCTGTTTGCTTTATTATACAACCCAGGACCAGCTGACTCAGGGTGACACCACCCACAATATGCTGGGCCCTTCTCCATCAATCATCAGCTAAGAAAATGCCCCACAGATTTGCCTATAGGTAAGTCTGATTGAGGCATTTTCTCAATTGAGCTTCCCTCTTCCCAGACTCTAGCTTGTGTCCAGTTGACAAAAAACAAACCAGCGAATAGACACTTCAAAAATGTGATTCTTGGTGATGGTGAGGGATGGGACATTGTTTGAGTACTGCTTGCTGGTATAATGCTTGCTGGCATCTTTGTAACACTTAAATATTGGCTGTAGACAAAAAGTTACTTATAAATATTCTGAAATGTAATGGTTATTTGTTAAACACAAATTTTAGATGCCCATAAAATATATGAAGAAAATAAACAACATTAGAAGTAGTTCAAAGACAAGAGAAACATGATTTCAGTAATTTCTGAGAATTCAAGGGGATTTGGGGCTTTCCTTCCCATTTACTAAAGATTATGATATGTGAGAATTTAGAAATATACTTAGGTCATGGATTAACATTCTAATTTTGAGAGCTTTCAAAAGGGAAAAGGGTATGTTTTCTTATGTTATACTGTGATCCTACTTGTTTGAAATTTTACAATAATATGATTTAATAAAGACATTATGTATATAATAATGGATTTCATGACATTTCATAATACACAATTGTACCTTACCTTTATTAGATCATTATCTCAACTGTCTCCTCCCCCTACTATACATATGGCTAAATTTAGATTCCACATGTGGGGGAAACATGTTATACATTATCGTTCTTACCCCATTATCCTCCCTCATTCCCCACTCTCCCTGCCTTTAGTGATTTTCCTTCCCACATATCACCCTTTCACTTTTATATCCTATATACATAACATTTAAAAATATTTAAACTCAGATTCCACATGTGTTAGAAAACATATCTTTACCTTTCTGAGTCTGGCTTGTCTTAACATGATGATCTCTATTTCTATCCATAATCTCCTTTTCTACCCAACAAGATATATAACTTTATTCTTCTTAAGGCTAAGTGAAACTCCATTGTGTACACACACCATCTTTTCTTTTTCCACTTATCTATTGATTGAGCATAGTTTCAAGAAAAGCTTCCTTTTTATGTTATGTTAATCTTATATTATAATCTTATAATTATAATATGTTATAATCTTACATGCAGAAAATGTAGCAACTTCACAATAAAACTGTTAGAATTGATCAATTAATCCAATAAAGTTACAGGATACAAAATCAACAGATGTAAAATTAGATGTGCATCTAGATACTAACAAGGAAACTCCCCCAAAAAAGGAATTAGGAAAAATATCCCATTTGCAGTAGCATCAGAATGTCTATAGCACTCAGGGCTAAGTGTGATTGAAGGAAATAACCTTCAGTTATAATATGTTAATATTAGCACTTTTTAATTATGCATAGTAATGGGTTTCATCAAGACCGTTTCATACCTGCACATGATGTATTTTGATCATGTCCAGTCCCTTTACCTTTTATCCTCCTCCCACTTTCACTGATGCCCTTCCTCTTGCCAACCGGACCTCCTATTTTCATGACCCAGTGAGTTCCATTAGAATTACTTAAAGGACACAAGTAAGGGATTTTTTACAAGAGCATCAGCTCTGGTCATAGCATCAAAGAAAATGTTTCTCTCTCCCTAACCAACCATTACTTGCCTATGTAAATCCTCGGTGAGAGATGAGGCCTTTGAGACGCCACCTTCTGACAGGATGCTGGCAGACCCAACCTCATGCAGAAGCAAGGTCTTATGAACTCACAGCTGCTGTGAAGAACTCAAGAATGCAGCATTTCTATCATGCCCAGAAGACAGCATTCCACAACACTCCACCTCTTCCTACATTCTTACATTCTTTCCATCTCCTGATTATGCAGTGATTAAGGAGGGAGTTAGATAGATATCCTATCTGTACGTGCTTTAGGAGGAGAATTGTCATCAATAGTCAATCATTTTTTAAAATTTTATGTGCATTGGTGTTTTGCCTGCATATCTGTGTGGGGGTGCCAGATGCCCTGGAACTGGAGTTACAGACAGTTGTGAGCTGCCATGTGGTTGCTGGGAGTTGAACCCAGGTCCTCTGAAAGAGCAGTCAGTGCTTTTAACCACTGAGCCATCTCTCCAGCCCCAATAGTCATTAATTTTAAGAAATTATTTTTAAATGCAGAGACTAAGAACAATTAGATGAATTGAAAGTCCTAATTGTACCTAAGAGAAATGCAGAAAGGAAAGTGGACCTGGAGTTTTGAGAAGAGACTCATAATTAAATGGACAAAGAGTTCATCAGAATAAAATATCTGACTCCGAAAAGACAGTTGATCAATGTTCTATATTCCAAACCTATACTGGCTTTGTAGACAAAACCTGGCCGAAGGTAACTGTCCCACACACTTCATTTTGAGACCATCATTTGACAGTTTGAATGAAGACGAGTTGGTTTTGTTTGTCCTTTCTGGCTTGCTTCGTCTCCTCTGCTCTTCTCAACCATTTCTGAACAGGTCTGTTGATTCAGCTACATAGAAAAATGCCCAAAGTCTTATATTCTACCCCAAAAGATGCTGGTGCAGAAAGAAAGAGATATTGCTGACCTTCATTGTTCTCTTGAAAGCATATGTAGATAGCTTGCCCTCCATCTTAGCATGTGCACAAACATGAAACACGATGTGAGGTTGAACTTCCAGACCTCACAATTAAACAGGGAGCCACTGGCCCATTTTCCACCTCTGTAGTTAGTGTGAAGTTCAGTCTACATCTACTAATGTCCAGAATCATACGATACATAGAGGATTCAGAAACCAACAAGAAATGGTTCCCAAATTCAAGAAAGTCACAGTCCCATGGCATAAGAAAGGTGCCAGTGCTGGATGTTTTAAACAGAATGGCTTCTGAGACACCATTGCTTCAGAGGGACACTGGAGAAGTGGGGAAGGCATTTGAGATGGAATGTTGGAAATGAGTACCACAGTAGAAAGTGACTAAAGTGTGAGAAGACTGGAGGGGCTTTCCTAGTAGAGAGAGCAGGAGACCAAAGGGGGAAAGGGAGAAATGTGTTTTCAGTAGCAGATGTGGCAACATTCTAGTTCCTGGGAAGAGTCTAGAAATAATAGGAGAACATACGTTTGGCCTGCATGATAATTAACAGTTACCTAGATATTTCAGTTTATACTTGACTGGTTTTCACAGACTCGAAGATCCCTATATTTATGAGATCCGTTGGTATCTCAAACTAACTCTTTGTTCAACTCCCATGTTAATTATCTTCATTCTAAAATGGAATTTTCTTTTTTTCTTGCCAAGAAGGGAATGATTTCACCCTTGCCTCTCTTCCCTTTTGATTCTTTCCACTTACGCTTTTGTAGATACATAGACACACCCTTTAAGCCAAAGTTTCAATGAAAAAAACTAACCCATCCAGTTACAGCATTGTCCCTGGCGACGCTCATATGGAGACAGTGCCTTCTTATTGCTCAACAGGGTGAGACTTTGAAAAAGGCTTGGGCATGTGTGTGGAGCCAATGTGTCTGGCTTCAGCCACCTCCTTCTCTCTCATTGCCAAAGAAACAGAAGCAAAGGAACCATCTCCTTATTGTTCTCTTGCATAAGCAGGCCTGCAGCACATGGCGGGACAGTGGAATCCAGGCATTTTATATGGCCTGCTAGAAAAGGATGGGGTGGAGTTACCATCTCAAAATCCCTGCTCTTAAAAACTGGGGGAATAGGGCCCTGCCAACTCACTAATATAAAGGAGAAATACTGACGTGCAAGCCTGCTGACTGCTACTAGTGGGAGAGGATTCTAGAACACCTTACTGTTTTCATGGACAGTTGGAGGAAATGCAATCCACCCCTGACAACTTGAAGACCAGCAGCTCCATGCCACACTATCAAGCCTCAAGAAGCCACCTTTCCTCAGTTGACCAGACACACACAACTGAGTTCTTTTGAATCGAGCATCATAATCATTGAGATGCATTTTTGTAGTATAGTTTATGATGACATTTATGAGCTATGCATGCCTCATAGAAATCTTGCAAGGTGAGTGAAGATAATCCAACACATGGGTAAACTAAAGTGTGGGGAAGCTCAGAGCAGGCCCCATCAAGCTAAAGCCCAAGAAGTGGAGAAACAAACCAACAAAATTTATTCAACAAATATAACTCTTAAATGAGGGTTATGGGATTTTTTTTTTTTTTTGAGTAGGAGCAGAAAATTATAGTTAGGAAGGTAAGTATGGAGAAGCAATAAAAATAAGATGGGGTCGGCAGTAGTGACACACACCTTTAATCCCAGCACTCAGGAGACAGAGGTAGGTTGATCTCTGAATTTAAGGCCAGCCTGGTCTGCAGAGCGAGTTCAGGGCTACCAGAGAAATCCTGTCTCAAAAAAAAAAAAAAAAAAAAAAAAAAAGAAAAAGAAAGAAAGAAAGAAAGAAAGAAAGAAGAAACAAAGAAACAAAGCAACAAAGGAAGGAAGGAGGAAAGAAAAAGAAGAGGGAATCAAAATTAAAACTACCTTTAGAATGTAGCCAATTCAAAGCACACATCAGAGGATTCTAGGAATATCACACATGCTCCTGGCCCATTTCACTAGTAAGGAAACTGCTTATAAAAAATCTGAAAGACAAGAATAATTCCAAAGATATTAGGTATGTAGATAAGATGCAATTTCAGCCGAAGAAACAGCACAGGTTAAAGTCAGACCAGTCACACTGGAAGGGCCAAATGTATACCTCGTTTCCACAGGCATCATCCAACTTGTTTGGGAAATTTCTGAGTGCCTGAGAATCATGGGCCTTCTGTTGGTTTGTTTTCTCATAACGTCTTTTGTTCATTTGTTTTTCCAGACAGGGTTTCTCTGTGTCTTCCTGGCTGTCCTGGAACTCACTCCGTAGACCAGGCTGGCCTCGAACTCACAGAGATCCGCCTGCCTCTGCCTCCCAAGTGTTGGGATTAAATGAGTGCACCACCACTGCCCTACTTGTTTTTTCATAATTTCTTGAAACAGAAAATCCAGATTTACAGAATATGATGAGATTCTGGGTAAAACTATTTTCCATTAAAACTTTTAAACTGTTGTTAAAATTCCTTAGAAAGATGATGATTGTCTTTAAACAAATTACTTCTAAAGGCAATATAAGCAACACCTCTGAAACAAATTTAGGGATGATTCACTTCATTTTTTTTTTTTAAATCATTGATGTTTTTCTCCCTTTACAAACCTTGCTTCTACCCTACTTCCCATTAGTGAGATAGAGAAAGACTGTAACAACACAGGAGAAAACACTGGTGGCCGGGTCAAAAGGAGATGCCCCTCACCATGATGACTGCAGCCAAGAAGCCATTTCAAGTGCTAGGTTCTGCTTCACAGGTCTTATCTCACATTATCCCTATCATGTGTGTGTCCTACTCAAAGCCACATTCCTACTTTTTAGCCTTTCATTTTTTGCATTTTTCCTGGAAAATTGCCTGAAAAGTATGGTCTCAGCACTCTCTTTGAATTCCAACTTTCAAAGCAAAGTGCTTGGACATTCTTCCTTCTATTCATTCTCTTGGAGGTTTCTTATCTGATCTATTCTAAATTATGTAAGATTATTATGCAGGCAGACACACCTTATTAGAACATATAAGAGAGTTGTGGTAGAATGCTTCTACCCCAGGTTCAATCTCCAGTACCTACTTCAAATACATGTTTTATATATGCACTTATATAATATATAATACACATATGTATTCATATACATTTACATATACATGTGAATAATAAATGATAAATGGCACTATGATTCATCCAGCTGCCAAAAAGAAACCCAGTTGGTATTCTGCTGTGGATATTGCTCTGTATAAATAAAACACTGATTGGCCAGTAGCCAGACAGGAAGTATAGGCAGGACAAGCAGAGAAGAGAATTCTGGGAAGTGGAAGGCTGAAGCAGAGAGACGCTGCCAGCTGCCACCATGACAAGTAACATGTGAAAATGCCGGTAAGCCACAAGCCATGTGGCAAGGTATAGATTTATAGAAATGGGTTAATTTAAGATAGAAGGACTAGATAACAAGAAGCCTGCTGTGGCCATACAGTTTGTAAGCAATATAAGTCTCTGTGTTTACTCATTTGGATCTAAGCAGCTGTGGGACTGGCGGGTGAGAGAGATTTGTCCTGACTGTGGGCCAGGCAGGACCAGAAAAACTTTAGCTACAGTATTCTTTATTTTCCCTTCCTCTTCTTCCCCAAACAGCCAGTGACTAGGTCCAGTCAATCCCTTTCTTTTTACTCTAGCAACTATTGGTTCATCTCAGCTCCCACTCTAGTCTCAGTCTGTGCTAATGTATCTCAACCACAGTTTCTATCCCACAATGTCCTGTCCTCATTCCTCCAGGAACGTGGGGGATGCCAAGGCATGTTACCTGGCTCCAGCACACTTACCCTAGCCAGTCTCCTTCCTGGCTCTGCCTTCCCTGCCCTGAGCCCTTTCTCTCTCTACCTTGATCCCCTTTTCCCTTAATCTCTCTATTGCAACCACGCTAATGTTTGCAGCAGCAAATATGAGCTGTTATTATTTGTGATTTAAGTGCCTGTTCTTCCTGAACTCTGTCCTAGAATCTCTCCCTTAGCCTACTTAGCCTGTACTGAGAACCCTTTCAAATGTCTCCCAAAGCATCCTTCATGTAGCACATTTTTGTGGATAGTAATTATCTATGAGCCCCTTGGAATAAAGATAGATGTTTTGACTTTAGAACCCTAATAAAATACATAATATTCAGCAAGGTGCTTAATATTCACGATGGTGGATGTGTGAGTGAATAAACTCATATGTCCAGCACAGTGTCAAATGTATAGTCAACATTCAAGGACCATTGGTTTGTTTTCCATTCCTTCAGATCAAGTCCAGAATTGAGTAATTTCTAAAATGAGCATTTTTCTGGAGGAAATACTTGAGTCTATGGCCATACCATCTTGAACAGGCCTAATCTTGTTTGGGCTCAAAAGCTAAGTGGAGTCAGGCCTGGTAAGCACTTTGGTGGGAGAAATGTTGTGACATTTTATATTCCTTCTCTCTACCCCACAACTGTCTGTCTCCTGTTTCTCTCCCTTCCCACATCTGCATACACATGCCACATGCCACAAGTAACTCCAATCACGCAGTGAAGTGTCTTGAGCCCACCTGCCCTTTCTTGGAGCTTCTAGACATTTGGACGTTGATTTTATTCAGAGTTCCTCAGAGACTTTGTTAAAATATGAATGTCTGTACCCTATCCTCCCAGCAAGCCCATGGTGGGACCCAGTGACAACAGTTTTCAAAAACTGTCCCTAAAGCAATCCAGCAGATCTGCCAGGGTTGCAGACTACCACTCACAAGTCAGACAAAGTTGTAGAGAACAAAAGCGATACTACTGAGCCCAAGTCTCCTTCCCAGGCTCACTCAGCAGCAGGCCAGAGAGCTGTTGCTGCCAAGGAGGAAACAAAGGGGATACGTGTTTTACATACACGCTCAATTATACCTTGTGTTATTCCAAAACGGTTTAGGGTGCCAATGAACAACACCATACTGCTAACAAATGGAAAAATACGGAAACTCGCCAAGTCCCACATCCACCAGATGACCAGCTGCTCTGGTTTTGTTTCTTTTGCTGTGAAAAAAATGCCCTGGTAAAAAACAACTTAATGGAGAGTTGGTTCTAGCTCACAATTCCAGGTTATAGGCCATCATAAGAGAATTAGTGGCAGAAGCTTAAGAGAGCTGGTCACATGTACAGTCTAGGGCAGAGAAAGAATAAATGCATGAATGTCACTTACATCACTTCCCCAACTCTTACACAGGCCAGGCCCAACCCCATGGAATGATGCCATACCCACTGAGCTGGACCATCCTATATCAATTACTTTCATCAGGACAATATTTCCACAGGCCAACCTACTCTACATGATTCCTCATTGAGACTCTCTTCCCAGGTGATTCCAGATTGTGTCAAGTTGACAATCTAACCACCAGTGCAGCCCTTCTATCTTTTTTTTTTTTTAAGACAGGGTTTCTCTGTGTAGTTTTGGTGCCTGTCCTGGATCTCACTCTGTAGACCAGGCTGGCCTTGAACTCACAGAGATCCGCTTGGCTCTCCCTCCCGAGTGCTGGGATTAAAGGCATGCGTCACTGCCACCCGTCCCCAACCCTTCTGTCTTAGTTAGGGTTTCTATTGCTGTGACAAAACACCATGACCAAAAAGCAAGTTGGGGAGGAAAGGGTTTATTTGTCTTACATTTCAGCATTGCTGTTCATCACTGAAGGAAGTCAGGACAGGAACTCAAACAGGGTAGAATCATGGAGGCAGGAGCTGATGCAGAAGCCATGGAGGGGTGCTGCTTACTGGCTTGCTTCCATGGCTTGCTCAGCTCACCTTCTTATGAAACTCAGGACCAGCCGCTCAGAGATGGCACCACCCACCAAGGGCTGGGCATGCCCCCACTGATCACTAAATGAGAAAATGCCTTACAGCTGGAACTCAGGGAGGCATTTCCACTGAGGCTCCTTCCTCTGATGATTCTAGCTTGTGTCAAGTTGACCCACAAAACCACCCAATACAATTGACCCTTTGTCCACTTGACACATGAACACATCACTATTAAGCCACAACTCTTCCTTTCTTATTCATTCCCAAAATCTTAAATAACTGTAAAAGTCCCACAGTCTTTACAAATTCAAACACGTTAAAATTTCAGTTTCTTTAAAATAGCTAATCTCTTTAAAAATCCATAATCTTTTAAAATTCAAGTTTCTCAACTGTGGGCTCCAGTAAACTACTTTCTTACTTCAAAAAGGAAAAATCAGGGCACAGTCACAAGCAAGTAAAAGCAAAACGAAATTCCAATATCTGGGATCCACTCACGATCTTCTGGGTTCCTCCAAAGGGCTTGGGTCACTTCTCCGGCTCTGCCCTCTACAGCACACACAGCTTGTCTTCTAGGCTCCAGCTGGCTCCACTCCACTGCTGCTGCTGTTCTTGGTGGTCATCCCATGGTACTGGCATCTCAAAAACACTGGGGTCCCTTGTTGCAACTGAGCTGCACTCTCACCATAACCTCTCATAGGCTCTCTTCATGGTGCCAAGCCTCAACTTTTCTGCATGACCCCTTCAGTCCTGGGCCTTCAACTGCCACTGAGGCTGCACTTTCACCAATGGTCTCTACTGGTCTCCTGCAATGCCAAGCCTCGACTGCTCTCCATGACCCCTTCATGCCTTCAAAACCAGTACCACCTGGGTGACACTTACATATTACCAATCTGACTGCCAGAATGAGCATGACAACCTTAGCCGTTTCTGGAATACAGCTCCTCTGTGTTCTCAGGAAGAGTTCACCTCAGTGATGCTGGTCTCTTCCTAATTACAGCTAATTTCCTCACTCTATCTAACCAGCCTCAATTGTCCCAATAATGTAAAAGTTTCACTTTAGTAGTTCTGGTATCTTGTTAATCACAGCTGATTTTCAGCCCCAGCTAACCAGACCCACAGGATCTTAATTCAAAATAGCAAATGACCCCAATAGAGACTTTAAACTTCCCTCTGAAACTTTGCAAACTAGGCCTCCATCCTCTGTACTTCCTCAATAATCTTGTCTTCCAAGTTCCCACAGAACATCCCATTGAGGTCTCAATATTCAATGGATTTTCTAGCCAAAAGTTCCAAAGTCTTTCCCCAATCCTCCAAAAACATGGTCAGGTCTGTCACAGTAATACCCCACTCCTGGTACCAATTTGTCTTAGGTAGGGTTTCTATTGCTACAAAGAAACACCATAACCAAAAAGTAAGTTGGGGAGGAAAGGGTTTGTCTTACACTTCAGCATTATTTTTCATCACTGAAGGAAGTCAGGACAGGAACTCAAACATGGCAGGATCTTGGAGGCAGGAGCTGATACAGAAGCCATGGAGGGTGCTACTTTAGCCCACCTTTTTTATAGAACCCAGGACCAACAGCCCAAGGGATAGCACTACCCACCATGGGCTGGGCTCTCCCCCACTCATCACTAAATGAGAAAATGCCTTATAGCTGGATCTCATCAAGACATTTTCTCAACTGAGGCTCCTTCCTCTGATGACTCTAGCTGATGTCAAGTCGACACACAAAGCCACCCAGTACACCTTCCTAACTTAAATAAATAATCTACAGTGTTGGGAGGTATTTGGAAATGCCACATCTCCTTGTTCTGACATTCTTCAAGGAGAAACACAAATTTGGGATTGAAGGTGCTCCCATGGAAACTCAGAAGTTCCTTGTGCTGTACTGTGTATCTAGGACATCACTAACACTTGGGTGGTGCTAGTTAGAAAGATCAGTGAAAGTCACTGGAACCAATGAGGACTAGCAGGAGAGTGTGTGTGTGTTCGTGTATATGTGTGTATGTTATATGCATATGTGTGTGTCCATGTGTCCATGCGCATGTGAAGACCAGACATCAATGCCCGGAATCTCCCACTATCATTCTCCACTTTTATTTTTTAGCTTGCCAATTCAGCAAGATTGGCTGAGCAGCCAGCTCCAAGGATCCTCCTGTCTCTGCCTCCCCCGTCCTGAAATTACAAGTACCAACTGCCTTGACCAGCTTTCATGTGAGTGCTGGGGACTTGAACTTAGGACCTCATGCTTATGTGTATGAAACTATCTTGCTATCCCCAGTAGGGGGTGGGATTTAAATGTCAGGTATATTTGATCCATAGTTTCCTTTTTATTTCCTTTTTATTTTTATTAGTGTTTTGAGAGTTGTATATTTAATCATGTTCACCCCCCTTTCTCCAACTCTTCCCAGATCCATCTCCTTCCCTACCCATCTAATTTTGTGTCCTTTTATTTTCAAGACCAGTTAGTTTATGCTACCCAGATATTTCGAGATGTGTTGTCTTCCATTAGAGTGTGGCAGATAGGGGCTACAGTCTTAGAGAAAACTCTTTCCTCCGAGCAGATATCAATAGTTCCATGGCTGGGATGGAATTGTATGTCTACCATTCTCCTTTTTAAATGATACAGCCCAAAATTTATTTGCATTTAAATTTTTAGAAAATAACCAAAGCTGTGTTTCAACTACCTGTAGTCTGGAAATCAACTCTAATTTGCTACATAAATGAGAAGAAAGTTGAATTTCTAACAAATTTTGATTTCTCAATTTATTTCTCTTTCATTCAGAGCCCTTCCTCAAGAACATAAAGGAAAAGCATAATCTGCTTCAGTTGTGTGTGCCTGGGAAATCCCACTGCCTCATCACTTCCTTTGTCTGATTTCTCATAAGGAGGAGAAGCTCAGAGTCTAAGAGAAAAGGCTGCTCTCTGTTTCAGGGAAGCTGGAAAGGAGAAATCCTAGAGCAGCATGGCTTTTCAGTTCTTCTCTCTTCCGTTTGGCTCTGAGATCTTCATTTACTCATGTGACTTCCACAGTTCAGTGGAAGGACTCCATCACAGGACCTTGAATCCTGTGACAAAATCCTGAGCAGACGAAGTCTGATAGGCCTAGAGTGACCATGGATTTCACCCGATTTCTTTCTTTGAATCCCCAAGGCAGTGCAGATTTTGGATTATTCTTCTTGCCCAGTGGCCAGGAATCCTCGTCATCCCCTCAGGCGACACTCATTTCCTCTACAGCAGAATATTAATAGAGAAGCAGGGACAACAGGGCATTGTGCTCAGAAAGGCTTCCCCTGCACAGGACACCCTTCCCTGTACATGGACCAGGATTCACTTTCTTCCCATGGTGATGAGCAGTGAGACCTAGTAGGAACTTCCTCTGAATACTAGCAAAGCTACAGAAGTGAGAGCAATTATTCCAGGTTCCTTCCAAATCCTTCCATGCTTAGAATGGCTTCTTGAACTAGCACTGTGACACCAGGGAGGAATCCTGTGTGCCTGCACAAGTCACATCCAGTCCTTCTTAAGATACAGCTACCAGAAAATATTCTTGGAACAACTGCTCTGCTATTTTCCTATGAGGCCATTTTTCCTTGACATACCAATAGTTCCCAACTGACGTGGGAGGGTAGGGAAATATCCTCCCCCATCACCATCACACCCTGCTATTAGCCACAAAACAGAGTTGCCTTGTGACTTAGCTTTTTATTAGCACCACTATTCTTCCAGCCCCATCTCCTAGGACTCTGGCTCTGCTCCAAAAGGGGAGGGGTCAGAGGCAACGGAGGTGTCGGCCTTCTTTGATGCACTTGCTTTAGAAGCTTCTTCTCTGCGTGAGATATTTCCTCTTTTAGAAAACTGTCCCAGGGCTCAAGGGTTTTCCACAGCTTCCATCTGCTTAAAGCCATGAGGCTTACATCAGCTGCAACTCCCTACTCTGCCTTTTTTTTTCCTTCCCATGAGGCTTTTATCAGCCTGTAGGAGCAATGACTCATAGGAATATATATATATATATATATATATGTGTGTGTGTGTGTGTGTGTGTGTGTGTGTGTGTGTGTGTGTGTGTGAATCCTACATGTATACGAATTGGTGGTAGATACACAGCTCTGTTTCTTATCTTGAGGCTTCTTTCATTCTACCACCCATCACCTCAAGATGTAATAGGAAAATAAGCTCGTCCATTCATTCAACAAATAATTACTGAGTATCAAGTATTGGAAGGCATTGTCCTATGTGGTTGGTCTTATAAGTGAACAATCTTTGCTATTGTGGAGCTTACTCCTGTTGAGACAATAACCAGACAACATGTACAGTTAAATTATATAG
Organism: Peromyscus maniculatus bairdii; assembly: GCF_049852395.1. Classification (NCBI taxonomy): domain Eukaryota; kingdom Metazoa; phylum Chordata; class Mammalia; order Rodentia; family Cricetidae; genus Peromyscus; species Peromyscus maniculatus. Next base: position 19,466,874 of record NC_134854.1, on the reverse strand, counting down.
TCATTTATGATAATGTGCTGTAGAGGGCACAGAAGTGGACAAGGAGACCAGGAACACAAGGGAGTTGGGAGGTTGGAATCAAAGTCAAATAGAGGAATCAAGATAAGACTCTGGGTAACATTTACACAGGTTTTAGACAAGTTAAATGAGTCAGCCTTTTGGCACCTCAAAGGGGAGGTAAAATATTTACCTTGCTGTCAAACACTCGAAATAGCAGTAAGACTGATCAGTATAAGTTTGGAGCCGAATTGGGAGCTAGACTACATGATGTCTTGCAGGCCATGACATCTGTTGTTTGTAAAGTACATTCTCATCACTTAATTGTTTCAATCTTAAGATTCTATAGTATAAATACTAAATTCAGATATAATCCAAAGCTCTTATGAGCAAGAGTCTCAATGTGAAATGAAAACTAGATCTAATAACGTAAATAATATTTTTAAAGGTGGTTGGTTTTCACTTCTTTCCACTCTCTCTCTTCAGGGTCTGGGATAATGCACTAGCAGAATGTCCAGATATTGGAATGTCCACACACAGTAGAATGTCCACACATAGTACAATGTCCACACATAGTAGAACGTCCACACATAGTAGAATGTCCACACACAGTAGAATGTCCACACACAGTAGAATGTCCACACATAGTAGAACGTCCACACACAGTAGAATGTCCACACATAGTAGAACGTCCACACACTGTAGAATGTCCAGACATAGTAGAACATCCACACATAGTAGAATGTCCACACACAGTAGAATGTCCAGACATAGTAGAACGTCCACACACTGTAGAATGTCCAGACATAGTAGAACATCCACACATAGTAGAATGTCCACACACAGTAGAATGTCCACACATAGTAGAATGTCCACACATAGTAGAACGTCCACACACAGTAGAATGTCCAGACATAGTAGAATGTCCACACACAGTAGAATGTCCACACACAGTAGAATGTCCAGACATAGTAGAATGTCCAGACATAGTAGAACATCCACACACAGTAGAACATCCACACACAGTAGAATGTCCACACACAGTAGAATGTCCACACACAGTAGAATGTCCACACATAGTAGAATGTCCACACACAGAATGTCCACACATAGTTAGTGGAATGTCCACACATAGTAGAAGTCCACACATAGTGGAATGTCCACACATAGTGGAATGCCCACACATAGTGGAATGCCCATCTTTAGTGGAATGGCCACACATAGTGGAATGTCTACCTCACATAGCTAATGTTTCACTACAATTCTAGAGATGGACCTTCAATTTTTGTGGAGGCCCAAATTACTCGGGGTCAAAGAATCTGAGCTTGTTTTATCCAACAAAGCTGCATAAGGGGATGATTTGACCATGGGTGTGGTTACCAGGTGTTTGGAAGGGTCTATCCTCGGCTATAAGGTATGCTTTGATCTAGCAAGGGGGAGGTCTTTTACTCTGCCCCTTGGCATTGTTATAAAAATCCCTTTTGAATAAACTGAAAAGGCCGTTGGGTATTGACCCAGGTCCTCCCGAAGCTATACTGTGTTTCTGTCTTTCTCCTCTTCGCTATCTTTCTATCTAATATTTTCGTATCCTTCTCTCCTCCTCACAAGAACCCTTTTAAAAGGTGGGAGCTGGCCTCCCACAAATTTTGAGACCATGTTGAGATAAAATTTCATGGGGAAATATTGATGGTTTAAGAAATTAAGCTTTGGGCTGGAGAGATGGCTTAGCTGTTACTAGCTAGGCTCACAACCAAAAATATAAGAAATTAAGTTTTACATTTCTCACTTCTTATTTTGTTACCAAAAAAAAGTCTCTAGAACCAGGTGTAGTGGCACACACCTTTAATCCTAGCACTTGGGAGACAGAGGCAGACAGATGTCTGTGAGTTGGAGGCCAGCCTGGTCTACAGAGTGAGTGCTAGGACATGGTGAGACCCTGTCTCAACAAAACAAAATAAACAAAGAAAAAAGTCCCTAGGAAAGCAGAGGCTCAAACTAGGAGAGGCCTTTAGCAAGCATTGATTACTTGATACTTTAGAAAAGCTGAGGAGAGATCAACCCTGATCCTGTAGCCAATCCATGAACAAGACCTGTTAGCATTTTCTTTAAACTCATCCCCTTACAGTCACTGCCCCACCCAAAAGTACCACTCATCTCTTTAATCCTCTCCCTACTACCAAATCCCCCAACTGAGACCTTACCACAGCCATTTCACTCCTTTGGAGAGGGGTAGCCTTCCTAAGCATGGTGGTTGCAAAGATTGGCAGGACCCAGATGACCTTAGGTTGACCCTCAAAAGGCACGTGGAAATCTGGATGTTTTCCTAAGTGAAATGGGAAGTCATTATAGAGTTATGGTGTTGGAAAGAACACTATCTGACTTGTTGTTTACAAGGTGTTGACTGTGAGAGCCAAAGCAAGGAGCCCAGTAAGGGGCCTGTTATAGTACCAGATGTGAACAAAATCTTGGATTATCTTGATTTTCTTGAAAACTCAAAGATCCTTCCCACCTCAAGACATTTGCTGTTGCTGCAGCCTTGACCTTGAATCCTGTCTTCCTAGCTCATCAATCATCTCACTCCTTCCTGTACTGCCTCTACAGAGGCTTTGCCTAACCACACAATCAGAACCAGCTGTGGTCTCTGCTGGTGGCCGTTGTCCTATTGTTTTTGTCCCTCAAATCATTTATTATTACCCAATACTTCACATTTTACCCATCTTAATTTATCATTTCATTTATCTCTTTCACATGGTCACAGAATATATGAGCAAGGACCTTACCTGGCTTCGTTGTTGCCATAACAGTTGAGTCTGTATTTGGTGCAAATGAAGGTAACAGGGATCCAATAGACATTTAGTGCCTGGGTGGATGGATGAATATGTTTATTTAACTGGTTATATAATGTTCTGAAACCAATTACATAGGACCAAGTTCAACTTCTAAACAAAACAGTAGGGAATGAATGGAAAGCATCAAATCCTTCTGGTTAATAATAATCACCTAGTTTTATTGTGAGCTCACTAGATTCTGGACAATATTGTGAGTTTTATTAGTTTATCTGAGCCTACCTAAGAAATAGATATTATTACCTGTGATATGATTTTCAGACAAGGAAACTGAAACTTGGCTATCTACCCATTATGGAGTCTTAGGAATACTGGCAAGTTCACTGCCTTCCAACTCCTAGAAGCCCTTGAAAAGATGGCTTTAGCCTTGAAAAAGAAAAAGTTGCTGATAGGCTTGTTTAAAAGCCTAAAAGTTGTTATAGTTTTAAAGCCTAAATTGGACCTGGTGTCAGCTGATCTGATGACCTTCCTTTTTTATTTTTTTATCCCAGGTAATCCCATAATCTCCCAGTGACAAACAAAGCAGGTACACACTATTAAATACTGGTGCCCAGATGTGCCCAGGAGAAACCATCATGGACAATACATAGCTGAGGGACAGGAAGGTCACAGCCCTGCTCACCTTCCCAGTCACCTCTCTTTATGGAGCTGCTGCACAGACCTAGCTGTTCAGCTCCTCCTTGACCAATGCTTGGTGCCCCATAGAGCTGGACATTTCAAACTTGGCCCAGTTCTAATCCTAACCTGGGTGATTGTTGAGGTGAGTCACACACACTTCGCCAAATCTCATTGAAAAGTCAAACAATCCCAGACTGTGTTAACAACCCCAAATACATGAGTCTCCTCAAAGGAAGGACATACAAACAGAAGATCAAAGGGATGTGATTTTTCAAACAGGAAATTTTAAAAGGCACTGGGAGTATAAATATTTGCAGAAATATAATCACAGTGTGATAAATTTAATGTTCATCAAAAAGTATTTTATGTTGCTGAGCATAGTGACAAGAAAGATCACCTTCTCGAAAATACTGAATGTACATAATTTAGTCATGTTTTCAAGTGGTTCACAGCTGGAATTTGGTGTTTATATTTATCCTCTTGAATATTAATTAGAATGTTTATGCTCATGTTTACAGCTAGTATCCTGATAACATTAACATGTCTCCTTTGTATGAATTAAAGTGATCGCTCGGTTTGTTTCTTCTCTTCTCTATGGCTGATTTTCAAAAGATTTCAACAGAAAAGAATTGCTTCTTATAACTGTCATTCCATTTATTCAGCCATTTGCTTACTTATTTGCTCTTCTTTCACTATAAAGCCAAAAAAAAAAAAAAGAAAGAAAGAAAGAAAAGAAAAAAAAGACAAACAGCAAGAGAGCAAGAGGTTCTTTCCTAAGACACCCACTGACTTGCGGGAAGGTAGTCCAAAAGCAACCGGTCCAAGAGCAGTAATTGTGGTCTGTTCCTGAAAACATATCAAAATCTTTCCCAAGAGGCCTTGAAGGGAATGTGGGTCTGAACCCCAGTCTAATGGGTACAAGGCTTTCTTTTACTTCAGAGCCTCGGGCTGTTTACAAATAAACACAGACTAAAGTGACATTATGCCCAAGATAGCACTGTAAGGGAATTTGGTTAATGACCTATCTGAAATAATACACCATTCTCCACTCTGGGCCAGAGCTCCCACTGATGCCGGACCTTTTTGGGTGGGCCAGTTCTGAGGGCTATGATGAAAGCCTTTCACAATGGCTTCTTAAGAATGGGAGCCAGATCCCCTAAAACAAAGTCATACTTTGACAGAGCAGCAAGAGAAGGGCCTTCCAGCAGTTGTACCCAATGGAAACGCTGGCCCTGACTGCACAGCCTGAAGCACAGGCCTGGGAACAGTTAGAGCAGGGCTCTGGCACATCTCAGCTGACATAAGAGTGAATGGCAGCAGGCAATGGAAGGGAGCAGGGCCACGGCAGATTTCAGAGCTCCAAGGCTGCTGCTTACACAAGCATGCAAGTGTGTGAAACACACAGAGAGAGAAACAGACAGAGATATTAACTATCTTCAGAAAGGCTCATTTCATGGTAATGATGAGTAAACATTGTAAAGCATTTCCTCTTCTAGAGGTATGAAAAACAAAAACTCTTTGGAAGACACAACCCTCGATGGTGCTCTCGTGTATAATCAGTGTTGGCCTCTCCTAGAACTCTAGACCGGAATCAGTTACTTAGGGCTTCAGCACCTGCATATGGGGATCTCTAAAGAGCAAGACAGTGCTTCCAAATGTCCTTATGGATGGATCTTTCCTGTCATCCATAGGAGGTAAAATGTCACCTCCTCACAGAGGCCCTTCCTATCCACATTACCTCAAGCATTGCCTAACTCCACTTTTTATTCTGTAAATGTTTAGCTTCTTCTGTCCTCTTTCTAATCTATTTTATGTTTCTGGTTCTTCGATGCCCCCTCCCAATGCCAGCAGAAGCTCCTTTAAACGGTCTTCTTCACTACAGTCCTCACCTGGCTCACTCTCTGGCACTTTGGATGTATTCCATCAATGTTTTTGATGAATGAAAAGGCTCAGTCCCCCTTCTCTCTCATAGCCCATGGTGATTGGAACAAGTCCCATGGTCCTGTCATGCTCCATCATACGGCCTCGAGGCTCAGTGAGGTCATGTTGTCTTACTTCATTTGCATGCTTCTGGTGTTAGGTCGGATTCTCTGATCATCACCCCACCCTCACCCCTAAGTCACTGCAGAGATCTGGATCTATACATTTTAAAGCTAATGTAATTGAAACATGGAGCTATGGAGAGAGGAGTCCTTTTCCCTCAGATGGTCCTTTTCCTATAAAACTCTCCATAGAGCTGAATACTACCTACTGCCCAGATGCTGAATCTCCAACATGATGTAAAACATCAGGCCTGCATTTCAGAATGCCAGGAGCAGGCTGTCACCCTCAGGAGGGCAGATTTGCTTGTGGAAGTCTTGAACTTCATATAAACATTACTCATTTCAGGCATACTGTGAAAAATCTAAACAGTTCCAAATTAAGAGCTGATTGTAAGTTATTGCAGATTTCCTCCTGTCGCTTCCAGATTATTTGTCTAAACGGATCTGGTAAATACCAGATATTTATTATAATGACTAATGTCCTGCCAAAAGAGGAAGCAGGGCGGGGGGCGGGGGGATCTTTCCAAATTATTCTACAGGGAGATGCAGGTGGCTCTGCCCCCAGTACAGATCCCGCCCCGCCCCACCCACTCCCAAGCTCTTGGGTATCCTGCTATTTCTAAGCTTTGGGGGAAATTTCTTCTAAGCTTGGGCTCTTTTCCTAAACTGCTTCGTCTGAGACGCCAGACCCTGGCTCCTCGATAACAGTGGTTTTGGTTGTCAGTCTTTGGTGGTCAGCAAAATGACCCCCAAATGTCAGACTCAAATAAATAATGCAGAAATTGAACTTTAGAAAAGATGCTTAATTCTCCATGACAGGGACTCCCACCACCTGCCAGATGCTTGGAATGGGAAGAGGCAGAAAGTAGATGACAGTGTACAAAATGAAAAAAAAAAAAAAAAGCTGCATTTAGCTGAGCATTGACTTCAGATTTCGAATTCAGCCTTAATGGGCACTCACAGCCCTGTATAAGTTTTAATTAGAGGGAAAATGGTGAACAGAAAAGAAAGGAGTGTTCATTTTTCACAAAAGCCTTAATCATGCAAGATGGCTCCAAATATCCATCCTACTAAGCCAGTATTTTCAAGATTTAAACCACTTTAACTTCCAGTACTCTCTGAAAGAAGCACCCTCCCCCACATCCCATCCAAAAATGTACCATCACCATGTCACAGGAGATGAACTCAGTGTCTCACTCTGCCAATGACCCTGTTCAAATCATGTTCCCTGGATTAAGATATTCCCTCAAAGAACTTAAGTTGGGCTTGACTTTGAAAATATTCATTATGTATCGGATCCATCCATGCAAGATAAAGCTTTGTGCTCCCTGAGTGCATATATAATAAAATTATAGTAATAGAAAAATCACACTATCTTTGAGAATATTGTGGATTTAATTATAACACCATAAAATTCATCTGTTGATGCTCCAAGCTATATTTGGAGACAGAACCTGTGAGAAGTAAACAAAGTCAGAGACTGTAAAAAGGGACACATGAGTTCTATCTTTCTATCTCCCTCTGTTTCTGTCTCTTCTTCTGCACACACACACACACACACACACACACACACACACACACACACACACACGAGGAAAGGCAAGCACCTATTGTTGCTTGGTCATTACTAAGTATACATGATATCATTTAATCTTGACAATAATACAGTGAGGATGGCACTATTATTATTCCCATTTATTTGAAACCTACCCCAAATCATGCACAATGCCACATCTCTCTGGCTTCAGCTAGATATTAGAATAGCTAAATGGCAATGGGCTTAAAATAGGTTCAAATTTTGATTACGGCTAGTATGTACCATTTAGTCTCCCCATTTAGACTTCTGACTTTCTGTCAGAAGGGCCAGTTAAACCTAACTTGAGTTCACCATCCCAATCCAAATTAACCAGTGTAAGGCAATCAAAAGGCTCATGCTGAATCAATACACACCAGGGAACCATTACATTATCACTTTTCTCATTCTGCTTTGCTTTCACAGGATGGTGTAATCTGTTTTTGAGTATAAAGTTGTAGGTGGATTTAAGTCTTTTTATTAAGCGATGCTGTCAAGTGCTGTGGTTGAAACTGCAAATCCGGGCTCATCTGGTGGTAAATGTGCTCTGGATTCTAAGAAGCCTGTTTCTTCTTCGGCACATATAATTTGATGGGAGGAACAAGGTAATCAAAAATATATATCTTGATGTGCCTATTTTTATTTATTGTAGCATTTATTTGCCAAGAGTACTGGTGGAGCATGGAGATTTTTTTTAATGTGTGGAAGATATATGGAAAATTGAAACTTTGATGATGTACTCCATACTCTTAAAGGGTGGCAAAAGCAGACCTAGAATCACACAAATATCGTCCATTCATAGCACTGTCACTTATTACTGGTACAGTATAGGGATCTTCCTGACTTCTGTCTGAGTTTCATCATGCACAGAACAGCAATAATCTATACTGACGTCCAAAAGTGATCAAGGTGGTTAAATGAAAGGATTGATTGATTGGTTGATTGATTGACAGATGGATTGATTTTGTATGTTGCTGAGAATTTAAAGCTCAACATTTTCTTTCATGTACTGGTTAGGTATCTCTACAGAAATACATAATACATACATACATGCATACATATATATGCTTACACATATGTGTGTATATGTATGTATTAAGCTAATAAAATGTGTATGGCAAATGCACATATACATATTCATGAAAGAGTCTGGAGAGATGGTTCAGCTGTTAAAAGATAAGCCGTTAAAGAGATGGCTCAGCTCACAACCAAAAACTTATGCATGAGAGAGAAAAAAATATTTATTATGAGGACTTACCTCATGTGATTATGGAGGGCAAACAGTTCTAGGCTTTACTGTCTACAGAAGATGGAGACCCAGGAAAGCTGGTAGCAATGGTTAGTTCAGTCAAGATCTGAAGGCTTAAGACCCAAGATAGCTAATGATTTAACGCCCATGCATGAGCTGTACCAGCTCAGGAAGCAAGGCAGGAAAAAAAAAAAAGGCAAATTCCTTCCCCTCCTACCTTTTCTTCTTTTTGGGCCTTCAGTATGTTGGGTGGTATCTGCCTACACTGGGAGGTCAGTCCATCTTACTGAGATTCAGATCATCTAGAAAGACCCTTGAAGACACCCAACAACAATGTTTAATATGAGTAGAGCTCCAGAAAATTGACACCTAAAATCAAGCATCACTGCTAGCAAGTGCTAGATCCTAATAACTATATGTAAATTGTGGTCATTTACAGCTGGAACCATTACATCTTTTTTTTTTCCCCACAACGCACTTACCTAACCAACTAGAATTCTATTAAAGCACCTTTTTGACTTTTGGTTATAATCAAAACAGAATCTATAGGTACATTCAAGATACCTTCTTGCCCTCAAAAGATATATCAGAAGAAAGGGATAAAACAGAGCTAGAAGTAAGAAATAACCATTTTTCAAAATGAAGTATTATCTCCTAGCTCCCAAAAGACCATTCAACGATAAACAATAAGAAGTAGAGTGTTTACTTTCCTTTTTCTTAAGAGGCAGTTGTTTGTTAAGGAGTTTCAGTGATTCACAACAACCAACACAGGGTTCACAGCACAATACAGACAGCAGCGCGAGCCACTGGGGAGTTGACAACGACGTCTTAGGAATTTCAGTCTCTAGGCTGAGCCACAATCATAGTTACATAGACCAGGCACCAAATTAGCGTGGGCTAAAGCTGAGAAAACTCAGACTTCACTAGATGAAATTGGTTCAGGAGCAAACAAATGCAAACCACGACACCCAGTGTGCTGCTGCTGTTCATCACAGTCCAGGCTACGCTGACATCAAATCGTCACCTTGGTGACCCCAGTAGCAGAGGACAAGACTGGTGAAACATGAAAGAATGAATGCACTTCCGAAGCACGGTGACAGCTGTCGGCTTACAGAGTTGTTGCTAAATGTGCTGCTCAGTCGGAATATAGTGTCTGCGCCCTGCTCTGCATACTCATGGTGTCACTGGGGCAGGGGACACACATGACGGGCCTCACTCCAGACTCCGCCCATGAAACCTCCCAAACTTTCAATACTTGTCTATTTTCTTCCAGTCTCCAGATAAATGCTGAGTTGTACAGAACCTCACAGGTCTATGTCCCTGAGTGACTAGGATCATTCCCATATCTCCATTCCCCATTTACTGTAAATGATTTGGGACATTTTACAGGCAAAAGTAAATTTCTGTTGTATGTAAGCACCCCTGTGTTTCACTGTCCACTTGTGACAATGACCAGCATTACACTAAAACAGCTAGTATTAGCCTACCTAATATAGGTTGTAAGTATTTGGTGCATGGTTATTGCTAAAGAGAGAAAGAGCACACAAACTTTATTACTCTTCTATCCTATTTCCTTTTTCCTCCCTTTCATACTCTGATATGCAGTTGGTACATGTTAGGAATGATTATAAAAACTATATGAGTAAATGTCTGCCTTGGTTGAGCTATTGCAAACAATATGGCTTCTCTTTCTTACTAATTAATAACATCTATAATTAATATCACAATTTCAATATTGAAATACAATTAGGATTCACAAAAGGCTGTATAGCACGACACTCTGAGCCTTTTGGATTGAAAACCATAGCAGTAGATTAGGTAGGATATGCACAGTGAGCTTTTTAATACACAAATAACCTAAATCCGGTAGAGTTAGGACTGTATCCAATTATCTAGAACCTAAGACTATCCCAAGTCACTACAGTGATGAACACAGGAGGAATTGGCATTATCTAGTGTACAGGAAGGTAAAATTAGATTTAAAACCTCTTTAAGAGATATTTTAATAGCTAAGAGTCAGAAAATATTCAATACTATCCTTTTTAACAGAAGTGTAAACCTTTGAGTTTAATGCTAGCTGGACATTCAAGCACTTATGTTATCCTCTGTCAAAGGAGGTTATATCTAATAGGACCTCTCTGGGTTCTGGTCTGAAGTGAACACAAAAGTAAATCCTCTGAAATATTCGGAAGATTCCTCCAAACGGAGATACCAGTAATCAGGTCCCTAGCTTTCTGTACTGATTTTTAAAAGAAATGTAATTTTTTTAACAATTTTAGCTAATTTGATTTTTATATTAACATCTGGTAAGAGTGCTCTTACATTATATTTCGTACAGGTTCCCCAAAGGAAGAGAAACATGGTCTCTGCGTGTCTAATGGCTTGAGTTAGCCAAAGTTGGAAGAAGAATTCTTTTTCACCTAATGATATTGGCATACAGAATCCCAATTCTAGAATTTTGGCTACATTTAGCATCAGGTCATTCCAAATATAACCTGTGTGTCCACAATCTTTTCACATGCTTACAGTCTCTAGGCTAGAAGCTGGATATTACCTTAGTCCTTATTCAAATAGTACCTCAGCCTAGTAAGAAAACGGAACCACATAAATGTATGACCATAAGAATACAGCAATATGTTACATCAAATGCAGCTGTGCAACATTTAAGTGTATACTAATTCTGTCATTGTGTCACAGAGTTATATGCAATAAGAATTCAGAGTGTTCTGTTTTCCCGTATGTGCTACAGACATAGTCTAAGACTCTATGCTTCATTAGTTTGCCTTAACTCACCACTGTTCTGCTTCACACAGGTGACCCAGCATGTCACTGTCAGCCTGTTGTAGTGATGCGAGGATTTTAGATGGTCAAATTAAGAGATTCTCATCTTGGGAATTAGAGTATCAGCTCAACAAGTAGCTACTAGCAAGGGAAAGGTGTTAAGTTCCATCCCCATCATCATCACCATCACACCACCACCACCACCACCACCACCACCACCACCACCACCACCACCATGATCATCATCATCATCATCAGAGGGGAAGGGGGCTTGATCAAAACATGTCATTCTCATGAATGAAAGATTTATTATCTGATTTTTATTTTTGTTTTGAGCCTGACCATAATCACAGTGTATTAAAAGCCTCATCTTCCTTTCTGCTTTTTTTTTTTTTTTTTAAACATTCCTACTCAGTCCAGAAAACCTTAGTGGGAATACAAAGGCAATAAAGTAAGTTAGTAGTAGCCCTTTGGTCAAACTCTGGAAAGAAAAGAATTCCTCTAGAACCCAAGACTGTCTTTGGATGACACCTGTGCCCCTGGGAAACTGTCGTACTCTTACGAGCAGGAAAAGAATGTCATCCTGCCGCATGGGAGTAATTGTTAGCAGGCAGTGATAATGTAGTAGCCAGCAATTGTGGGTTTTAAGGGCAAGGTTCCAGACCATGATATAAGCATGGTTGTCTGCCCAAGGTTAATGGAGTAAGATCCTTGCTCATTCCAGCTAGAGTTGAATTAACTTCACAAACTCTGGGTTTAGGTTCTGTCTTTTGTCTGAAGGTATCCAGATATAATCTTCTGAAGAGAAGCAGAGAGGATTTAGTGGTTCATGAAGTATTTATCCCTTTTTATCAGACTGAAAACACAGCTCCCTTCCTGACACACCCCTTGAAAGAAGGCCTGAGCTCAAAGTATTCCCTGGTAGCCTTTATTTACTAATTTTTTAAAACAGTTTAGAAAAAACTGATACTGGCTCTGCCATCCACTGAGGTAACATTCTTAGATGTTGTTAATACAAGAAAATGTGCTGCTAACCCATTTGCTTCTGCCAGATTCCCACCCCCAACCCCACACTCCCAAAGAGCTCAGGGACTACCATGGAGACAGCCTCATACACAAATGACTTCATCACTGTGTGATGTGTGTTAGTAGTGAAACTTGGAAATGGCGGAATTATTTAAGGACATTCCCATTTCAGTTGTACATCCCTGAGTGTCTGTCCAAACAATTTCAATCTGAGGATCAACAATTGCTCAACCAAACAAACTTGTGGTTGCCGTGCAACTCTATAAATTTACTTCTTAAATAGTGAGTTATAGATTTGTAATAATAAATTTTGTGACATATAAAATGTGTCCCAATAAATGTTAATACTGTTTAGAATCACAATATTGTTTGAAAGTATAAGTAAATGACCAAGGTGATATTTTCAGATATACAGACAACTTGTCTAAATTAATTTTGTGCCTAGCTCAGTCATGAAATATATACAATTAATGAGGACCCCAAATGACCCAATTTGCCATAGGAAATGATTTTTTTTTAATTTTAACTAGTTTAATATAAAATTAACCATTGTTAAATGACAGGAGGTGTTTGGTCATTCATATCTCCAATTAAACAGAATCTAGTTTTAAAATTTTTAAATGCTTTAGTCATTTAGACAGCATGGCAGTAAAGGTGAATATTTCTCTATCTTTAAGAAAGAGAAAAGTGAGACCATGTTTATAAATGATCATAGAAGGCAGGTTATAACCATTGTTTTATATGTAATTGTGTTAGTTAGATAAAATTATATACATATACTATATCCTAAGAAAGCAGCATTTCAATTTCTAAAGATGAATTAAAATCTCCATGTTTTTTATGGCTAGTTCGTGATATGGAGGGGAGCTTTCAAGCAGTCACCATAACTTCCAAACTTTTCCTAGAAAGAGCAACATATGACTTTCTCTAATGAAAATTGTGGTTTCCACAAGTTTGAAATAATGACCATAAAATTTTAAACAGCGGGACCTTCTAGATGCTAGTTATCATTCATTCAAGCTCTATTATACTGCCAGTTTATCTAAAACTACTTTGGATGCAAAAATTACTTCCCAGGAAACTGCTGCTTTTCTGTGGACTTGGAAATCAAGCAGATGTTGACCCTGTTTCATCTGCTACACAAAACCACTTTATGTCTAGGGATTCAAAGGAGGCAAATGGTGAAATCCTAGGACCCTTTAACTAGTTTTTTGTTATAACAAACATTTGAAAGAAATGTTTGCAGAGGCCTGAGATTATGAAATTATTTACTCCCATTGTTTTACTGGGTATTTACGCAGAATTCATTTCATGCATACTGGTCCCATTGTTATTCCAAGGGTACATTCCAAGGGCAAGAGCTACATTTTATAATTTACAATTGATATCTGATCATCTCAATAATCCTTCAAGTCAGGTGATCTTCTTCATCACATTTGTTCACTTACTTATGTGGAGATGGGGCAATCTCATACCATGATGGTCGTGAGAAGGTTAGAGGACAACTGTGTAGAGTTGGTTTTCTCTTTCCACCAAGTGGGTCCCAGAGATCAAACTCAGGTCAACAGGCTTGGCAGCAAAGTGTCTTTGCCCACTGATCCATCTTGCTAGCCCAAACAAGATAATATTATTGGACTTTGTCAGTAGATTGACAAATTGCATCTTGATGAGGTTGAATACCTTGGCCAAATGTATCAATCTAATAAGTACAGAGATAGAATTCAAAAGCAGGGCTCAGCTCTAGAGTAAGAGTTACTTACTAGTTGAGTAAGAACAGCTGAAAGCAAGGAACCTATGAATTCAGACTCAGAAAGCTTTTAAAAGGACAAAGTCAGGCTTATGCTAAGTTTGTATTAATTTGAAAAATGGATTTACACTTCAGCCTAGATGTCAATGGGATTCCTGAAGATGCTGGCTCATGGACAAGGCTATTCAAGGACTGACGTGAAGAGACTGCCTGGGGAGCAGAGGTGGCTTATCTGTAAATTTCTACCGGAAGAACAGCTTGTCCACCGCAGTATGTGGTGCTGGCTCACAACACTTGGGACCTGTCACTTATTATGGAGGATTACAAAAGTGCCACAATTGCTTCAGCTGATTGCATTGATAAGATCATTACATTCACAAACTGTTAACGAGTGACCTGACTGATAAACCCAAGATCAACCATGCCTCAGACTATTTGCAAGCAACACAGGCCAAGCTGGCCAGGATATTTGGGCTTGCAACTCCCTAAATATTTTCTAGAAACCCTTTCTCACTACTGGCAGAAGGAAAACATGCTGTTCATTTATTGCAAGATGTTTCTTTTTCTTCTTTTCATCACCAAAGAAAAAACATACTCTTCTGAGAACTCTGTAATGATAAGAAAATGCTTTTGTAGGTTTTACCATATAATTTCTACTTTGGGTAAGGATTCCATGCAGTCACGTGGGATACTTTCTCAGTCAGTGAATCTGCATGTTTGATCTTGACAAAGGTCTTATTCACTGTGACAAGCACAGTAACCTACCAGGCTTCCTGTGTCCCAGCATGGGCTATTTCTTGAGTAGCTTGAGTTGTTGAGTGACTATGTAGCTGTTAGCTTCAAAGCACATGAGGTAAGATGAAACACAGGTGAGGATATGTAAGATGCAGTGAGCTTCCACACGTCTGCAGCTGAGTAACTCTCCTCACCACAGCCAAATCCTCCAAGGCCTTCTGTCTCCACACATAAACTTAGCCAATCTTGTCAGACCAGTGACAATGGGGGGGAAAATGAAACTCCGTTAATAGGATTATATGATTTGGGGAGTAGAATGTTGTTACAGATGATTTATTTTGAAAGCTGCTTTCACTGTAGTGAAAACAAGCACAGGCCATCACACCAGAGGCCGTGGTGCCAAACACAATCATTTCTAGCTTGAAAGATGTGATTGCTTTGCAATGTGGAAACTTCACAAGGTTACAAAGAGGAAAAAAATTAAACTCTTTTCCTATAACAAAGTCCCTTTGGGATAAGGTTGCAATGCCCTGACGGTGTCCAGATACCCTGGCCACATCACGATGCAGAAAGGTGGATCTGTTTGATTTACACCATTCTCCAGCTTTGTTCCCTCAGGCCTCTGGAATAGTCTAATGGAGGGGTGTGTATGTGTGTGTGTGTGTGTGTGTGTGTGTGTGTGTGTGTGTGTGTGATTTTTTTTTCCAAATTAGAGTAAATTATTCTAAACACTAGCAAGGAAAAAGCTATAATGGGAAGACACTAGCCCAGGTAAGGAAACGTCGTCTGGGCCTGGGAAGATGGCTCGGCAAGCTGAGGTCTGAGTCATACACAGCAAGTTTGATGACATCATTTCAAGCCCTGGAAACCACGCAAAAGGAGAAAGAGTCAGATGCGTTGACTGCTGTGCATCAGTCTTTCTCCGGCAAGTTAGGAGGCAGGCAGAGGACAATCACCCTGAACCTCCCAGGCCAGCAGTTCCACAGCACAGCAGCAGAAACCAGGGAGACTCTGACTCAATGGGGTAGAAGATGAGAACCAATGCCCAAAATTGCCTTCTGACCTCCACATGTGTACATGTGTGCCATGGCACAGACAGACAGACAGACACAGACAGACAGACATTTTAAAGTTGTTTTCAAAAAGTGACTTCATCTGGAGGCCTATTTGATCAGTGTGAATGTGTGTGTGTGTGTGTGTGTGTGTGTGTGTGTGTGTGTTCCCTGTACTAGCTTGATATTTCATCAGATTCTATAGCAATTTCTTCCTCATCTTCTATGCCTTTAAGTGATTCTGAAGGAAATAAAATTTTTAAAAACATGATCACAGAATATGACTGAGATATGAAAGTGATGGTAGTTAGGTTTTGACTCTGCCATATTTTTGTCAGACTTTATAAGTGTTTGCTAATATGAAATTCACAATGCAATTCTTCTGAAAATGGTCAGTGGGGTAAGTAAAACCACCAACCGAGAAAGATCAAAAACTCAAAGCACTTTGAAGAGAATTGACTATTTTTGCAAGATTCATTTCTCCGTCCTTCCTGAGCGGTGGAAGTTGGTGGGGGAGGGCTGGGGAGGGAGAAAAGTCCAGCAATGCATGCAGCAGAGTGTTTCAGAACCTGGGTGGAAATGACACACACACACTGTGGCACCTTTCGGTCTTTGCAGTAATCGCTTGCTTTGTTGTTGTGTTGTTATGCCCCTGCATTTGGAATGCATATCATTCTGGGGTTTGTGATTGTCAGAGGCAAGCAGGCAAACAGCTGTGGGATTGCAGGGCTCTTGGAGAAGCTTACCAGACAAAATCATTGCTGGACTCCACACAAAAGGACACAGCAACAAAGTCCAGGTAGAATTAAAGAGATAGAAAACTGGAAGAGACATGTGTTTGCCTTTTTACGAGGTGAAATTGAGGGGTGACTTGGGAGTCAGCAAAATAGTAAAGTGAGATGAGAGAACTCGGATTTCAGTATAAGCAAATGTGAATTTTCTCTAGTTGATCAGGCATCCCCCATTCGTTTACTATTCAAGCCAATCCCAAATGCTGAATGGGTTAGTTCTCTATGGTGGCCAGAGGTCTTCTTGAATTTGCCTGTTCTGATCTTCCCTTTCCTCTTCATAATCACTTCAGTTCTATTTCAGGGAGGGGTTGTTCTGTTGTTTTTGAAAGAGGGTTTCTCTGTGTAGCCCTGGCTGTCCTTAAACTCCCTCTGTAGACCAGGATGGCCCCAAACTCAGATCCTCCTGCCTCTGCCTCTCAAATGCTTGGATTAAAGGTGTGCACTACCACACCTGGCTGATCACTTTGGTTGTTATATTTAAATATTGACATAGATTATTTAATTCCTTAGCATTAATTCATAGAAGAAGGATTGTTGGGTGTTACTAAACAAAATGCAGCATCATTTTGGGATCAGTGGCATTGCTACTTGATAGACAGATGGATAAATATATGGTAGATTATAATATATAGAAGATAGATGATAGATGGACGGACAGACAGATAACTAGATAATGATTAAGTACTTTTGGTTGTGTAAGTTTGCACAACAAATAACACTATGAAACTAGTTACAAAAACAGCATTTTATATTGATATGTGCAGACTCGTGTGCCTTTTCATATGCATCTTCACATCTAATCCTCTCAACACTATAAACACAATAGAGTAGTATCCCCACACGACAAGGCAGGAAGCTATTTGGGTAAGCGCTTTGTCCAGGATTACATGTCTAAGCAGGAAATCATAATCCAAAATGATTCCCTTTTCCAACTCTTAAGCCAGTTGTTCTTCCGTCTGATATACATTTCCTACTTAGCACCAGCCCCTAAACAAACTGTGCTCTCTTCCAGTACTTTTGTGTTATGCTATGTAACACACTGTGTTTACATTATTGGGTCATTCTTCTCCATTTTCAACTTCAAGCTTCTTAACCAAAGAACTGTCACTTTTTTCTTTCTATTTAAAACAAAAGAACATCTTATTTACCTGACAGTGAATTATTTTACTACTTTATGTGTATGAGTGTTTTGCTTGAGTGTTTATTATCTGTGTACTATGCATTCAGTTCAATCAGCGAGGCCAGAAGAGGGCATTGGTTGTGAGCCACCATTGTGGGTGGTGGGAATCCAATGCAGGTCCTCTGGAACAGCAGCCAGTACCCCTAACCACTGAGCAATCCCTCCAGCCCCTTATTTACCTGTCTAAATACAACAAAGTGGGAACAGGGAGGTGACTCAGTGTCACACAAGCCTGACAACTTGAGTGTAATCCCTGGAACTCACGTGTGAAAACACAAAACCAGACATGTTGGTGTGCAGCTGTGATTTCAGTACTTCTCCAGCACAAGAGGATAAAGAGACAGGAGGCTCACACAGAAGCTTAAGGGCCAGCTAGCCTAAGCTATGCAGTGTAACAGCAGAAACAAAGGAGACTCTGCTTTAACAAGGCAGACATCTAGAACAGACTCCTGAAGGTTGTGCTCCTATCTCTGCATGTGGGATCCTTACAGTGGCAGTTGTGTGCCTGCCCACCCCACCTACACAAATAAAATACAGACATATTTTCAACTGTCTCTAGATTGCACAAAGTGAAGGCTGACACCTCATATGCAGAACTGACAATAGTCAACATCTTGACATCTTCCTTTCCTCTCTGTAGTCTTAGTCCCCAGCAAGATGCCTGGCATATGGTCGGTGTCCAGTGGAGACTCTTCTAGTTTAACTGTGGGATTCATGACTGACTAGGAAATCCATCACTTGGTATAGAAACAACATCTTGGGTTTCTTTACTCCTAAAGTTGTGTTGGAGGTAGCTTGCAAACATTCACTCATGCTTTACTACTTTACAGAACTCATCAGAAGGCTTTGAAAAGTAGCATCTCTTACTTTATGCTTTATTAAAGGTGAACTGTATATCCCTCCATGAAAAATCCTACAATGAGTGAATCTTGCTGGGTATTGATTTATGGTTCATTTAATTGTTTAAAAGAGAGACTCCTTCTTGAATTTCAGTGGCTACCATGAAACTACACAGTCTACTACACAGGAGTAGAAAATTACACAAAACCACACTGTATGCTCAGTGGGCAAGCATGCACACACATGCTATTCTAGCCCAAGTGCACTAAAGCCATCAGTGACATGTGATCCAGGAGTTAAGTTCTCAAGGAAATGCAAGGAGACCGCAGTGGACACTGCGCAGATTTCTCTCCTTCAGTCTCCATACAGGAAGGATCTTCTCCTTGACTCCATATCTCTCTGTCATGATAGCCGCACCAAGTGCTTCGAAGGAGTTCTACAGTACGGGCCAAAGCTTGGGTTTGGAAAAGAGGCGAAGCAAAACGACTCTGTGGTTTACTGTGAGATCCTGGGAGGGGCTTTGCATGCTGCAGAATCTTTCCTCTACCAACTCTTACAGCCTACTATTCCCTCAGGAGTCTCATTCTGTTTTTTCATGGAAGCTTGGCAGGCTGAGTAAGAAAGACTAATTGGAGAAAAAGTCCTCTCAGCTCAGGTCTTCTTTGGCATGACCTGTGATGACAGCCCCAAGAGGAGACTGTGAGCTGGAATCCTTCTTTCATTGAGTCTGTCTTGCTAGGGGGAAAAAACTGCTTTGTGTGATGGCTTTATGGCAAATGCTGGCAAAGGCTTTGCCTGCATACTGAAAGAGAGACATTTCTGACCGCAGCTCATGAACCACACTTATTTACTCTGGCACATGCCCACTATTTGTTCATAGGCTTTCTGTCTCTACTAAATGTGTTCCAATTTTGGAGACTAAATCATTGCCAGTAGTTTCCAAGACATTCCGCTAGGCTAAGCAAAATTGCCCTAAGTGGTAGTCAGAAACGACTGGCATAGTATTGTAAATACAGACCATTTGCAGAAAATGAACGACATAGGATATCTTATCTTTTCTGCACTGCTGAGACCCATGGGTTGTATCCTTCAGAAAGGCATGCAAGGTGCTAACAGGAAGAATACACAGATTTTATCTGCACTAGAACTCAGAAATTGCACCCATGTTAAAAGTGAATTACAACCTAAAACAGTTCTGGGTCCATGCTGTAGCTATATTCAGGAGGTGTGCAATAGATCGTAGCCTTATCAGTATCATCTTTGGCCTGTGATGGTTTTTAAGATGAACATAAGAGCTGAGAGCAGTGGACCAATGGAGAAGGAAATGGTGATCTTCATAGATGCCTCACTAACCATTTCTGTATCCATTTACCTCATCCCACTATGAATCAGCCCTGTGAGCCTAACTGTGAAGGGATGGCTGTACCAAATGATGTTGACTCAAGATCTGGGGTCACTGGGAAATTCTTTTTCTATTTAAACTTCTCAATACTTCTGAATTACTCCATATCTCACCCAACGCATGCTAAAATGTGGATTTATTATGTGACATGGCTTCCCTATATGTAGCTTCTTTGCAGTTCTCTTACTAGATTTGTTTCTAACCAGAGAAGAAATTTTAACTAAGTGTGCACATGAAAAATAAATAAGTGTGTTCACTATAAAGCTGGAGACATTACTATTAGCCCACTAATGTGACATGGTTTTGTTTGGAAAGAGTTTACTCCAAAAACAAATAAGCAATCAGAAATACCGATTTTCTTTGGAGGAGGCTAAAAGAATTTTTGCAAGTACTTACATATTTTATGGTACCTCTTAAGGTGCACTGAAACTGGTGCCTTTCATCCTGAGGTGAAGCAAAATTAAATTGAAACAAGCCACAATTAAAACTCTCTGTGGTGGGTTAGAAGGGAGACAGAGGGGCCTACACATCTCTGTTCATGTGTATTCTGTTACCGTTTCAGATATTTTAGCTTTGGGTAGTGGACAGCATGACGGAGGACTAGGTAGGAACAAGGCTACCACATCAAACTGATAGTGGGCAGAGAAAACATTTGACACCTCCCGCCTTCCCTGCCCCTTGCCTGTTTTTAATTTTGCTAAATCACTCCCGTCTGGAGATTGTATATTTTAAGTTGACTCTCCGAACAACATAAAGGTACAGTGTCGGGGAGCCTGAGAAGCTAGAAAGCTCTAAGCCACACACACACACACAGAGAGAGAGAGAGAGAGAGAGAGAGAGAGAGAGAGAGAGAGAGAGAGAGAGAGAGAGAGAGAGAAGGAGCGGGGTGGGTGACAACTAAAATGACTTCAGTCTTTACATCATCTGGGGAGATGGCACTTAGACACAGTTTCTCTCATGGTGGATTTAAAAACATTTTCGAAACAGTATGTTTCAAAAGTTTTAGGGGTGCTATCCTGGGAATATAGAAATAAGAACCCCCATTAAGTTTTACTGGAATACAGATTCAACAGCAAGAGAACTTCAAAGTGGGCCTGCTAGTCCACCAAAAACAACCTGATAGAAAAAGCAAAAGAGAATATTGAGCAAAACCCTCAAATATGTGCTGTACACACAGGCACACATAGAAACACCCTGAAGCCATAAGACTTATGCCCACATCAACTGTGGACATAGAGAAAAACTGAATCCTGCAACAGCATGTCCTGGGGTCTGGGGGAAGGGAGGGATTTGAAATTCACGTGTTGTAGGCACTGACTTTGCCCGTGCATTCCCAATGCACGCACATCTGTGTAAGGGCATGATGCATGGTGATAGCTTCTAACCAATGAGCAATGATGAGGCTCAAACCAGCATAGTTAAGCACAGGACCTGTGACAGAGTCAGTAATCAAAAACTGTTATCTGAAGTTTTTATCCAGAGACTTAAAACAGCATGTGGGGGCTTTTCTGCGGTGATAAACATTTTAGTTATAGCCAGTAGTTCCCTTTCCTGGGGGACCAGTTGTGACCATAATCTGTAATTGCTGTCATCCTTGACTGCTTTCTCATGTATGTGTTCTCCTGCACAGGTTGGGAGAGAACTCTGGGAATTGAGCACGATGGCAGCATTGCACATCACAGTGATGCTTCTTGGCAGTATTGATAGTGTGGTTCCCAAGCAGGGGAAGAACAAGCTTGCTGTGGATCTGTGCACAGAGATCTGCACCACACTGCAAGGGAAATGCCTGTTGAATGGCATCTCTTCGTGGTCTAGTCAACATTACCATTTAGGGCAGTGATCAGAATGACTTGTCTATTCCTTTAGTACTAAAGGAGATTATTCGGTGACCTCATTGGTTTCCCAAAAAAAATCCCTGTGTCTAGACTCAATGCCATTCTTAAAAGTGAAGATCAACTATGACTCTAATTAGTTTGGATTACAGATTTTTTTTTAAATTTGTGTGTGGAAGCCTGAGATTGACACCAGGAATCTTCCTGAATCACTGGCCACCTTATTTCTCAAGACAGGGTCTCCCACTGAACCTGGAACTCACCAATTCAGTGATGCTGGCTGGCTAGCACGATCCAGGGTTTGCCTCTCTCACCTGACTCCATCTTCCCAGTACTGAGATTAGAGATGAGCTACCACACTCAGTGTTTGGTTGGTTGGTTGTTCATTTGTTTGGTTTGGTTTTTGAGACCAAATTTCTTTGTGTATCCCTGACTGTCTCCTGAAACTTGCTCTCCAGACCAGGCTGGCCTCCAACTCAGAGATCTGCCTGCCTCTGCCTCCCTAGTGCTGGAATTGAAGGTATGCTCCACCACCGACCAGCCCATACTCAGCTTTTGACATGGATGCTAGAGATTCAAACCCCTACTTTTGCTGAGAGCACTTTGGCAGTGTGGCATCTTTATTAGTTAATAGTTAGAGGAGCAGTAGCAATCTTAGTTCAATTGAGGGAACAGTTATTAAAAAAAAGACCAGAGATCCATAAGGTATGGATGACTGTGTACATCCTTAGGCTAGCAGTGGAAAGGTCTATACTCTGTCCACATTTACACATGTAAAAGGTAAGTGTTTACATACAGAAACCACATAATTAGTGAGACCCACCAACAGTGCTCGCCATTCTCACTGGGAATCAATATAAGTCACAGGGGAAAGTTTTCCATGTTTAAAGTTAAACTAGAACTCTACCTCAACAACATCTCAGTGAATATGTTCTATCTATGCAATGGCAATATTCGGAAAATATTGAATTAACAGAGTAAAATGTAACCCAATGTCAAATCAGAACTGGTGTGGGTATTTCAACAAAATGTTGCTTGCTTTAAATCATTATGTAATCAGAAACAGCACATCTTCAGTGCTGTTTCCAAAGTGATGGTGAGGAAGGGATTTGATCTGCAGTACTTGAGAGCTTAAAAGAAAACAGGCATGATCGATCTTGGGATTACATTGTCTAAGCAGGGCTCAGCTGCAGGCGCTTCTGAATCTTTTGTCTTTCTGATCTTTGAGGAATCAAACCATGGGGTGAGGCTGGGAGTGCCTGGGTGAGGGTGTATGTCTGTGGGAGGGGTGCTCAGTACCTCCTCTCAGTACCAACCTCCAGGAGGAGAAAGGCATGGATGGTGCTCACTCTTCCTGTTGACAGAGAAGTCAGGCACATTCTCAGGCTGTTTGCTTCCCAACAGCACCTCCTCTCTCTGCTGTTAGGAGAGCTGCTGTACCAAACAGATATTGTGCTCTCCCCAGCCCCAGGGCCGGCCCTTCCCACCCACAGCACGTAGTCTATGGGCATGAATCTAAGGGTGTTTAATACTGTACCCTTCTTCCCCAAAATTTACTCCACCACTCCTGAAATTTCACCACTAAAAGGTTTTTGTTTTTGTTTTGTTTTTTTTAACCAGGGACACAGAGCTTGCTTGACAAATGCCCTACCAATGAGTTACATTCATAGCCCCTCTGCATTTTTTTAAAATTTATTTTGACAGTCTTTGGAATTGTACACTAAACACAGTCTAGTTGTCCAAGCTGGACTTCAATAAGCAGCTGGGATTACAGCTAACTGAAAATTCACATTTTTGAGCCAAAAGTCTGTTGCTCTTGGGTCATCCATGCAGAGTACCCATCTTTACCCCCCTTCTTTAGGAGACACAGTACATTAAGCTCTCCATATGCTTTCTGCTGTCATCCCGACTAGATTATCAGATAAATTCTGTTCCTTTGGAAAACAGAAGCAAGTATGAGTGGGAAAGGGGGCAGGAATACGGTGGGAAGTTCAGTCTGTCTGAGAAGCAGACAAAATCCAAAGCATATTCACCCTGGTAAGGTAACACAGCACAGGGGCTTTGAGTGGCCAGATAATGAAATGATGGGCCTACGTGGGGGTGGGGAGCGTATAAAGAGGAAGAGCCTTTGCAAAACAAGGACTGTTCCTGGCCCTTCCAATGAGCCTTGCTAGTAGAGGTAAAATACCTTCCAACAAAAAACACAAACATGCAAGTCATCCCCCACCCCAACTACCCCTCTTCCTACCCAGTCCTCCTCTCATTTTAAAGACCTGCAGTTTCTATCGCAGCCTCTAAGGTTTTCTGTGAGCCATTCACAAACAAAAAAGCACAAGGAAGCTAGAGAGAGTTCTTTGGCCAAATGATCATGTACCAGATTTCCCAATTCTGACACCCAAGCCTTGGATTTGGCACATCAATAAAACTTTGTCATTGTGTTGGCTGGAAGCCAGTGAATAAATCTCTTGAGAACTGCAAAGATGAGCACAGGCTATTCGCACTCACCTTGTCAAGGAAGATATAGTATATTCTATGTCATTCACACTCATGGTTAAAGATAGATCATAATTTTTGGAATCAATTTTTTTTTCTTTTTTAATTCCTTTTTAGATCTAGATAAATGTTTACTTCCCTTATGTAGGTCTTTACTCTTTAAGACACCTGCAAGTGTTTTTTAGTGTACAATACAACCTATGAGATACTAACATGATCCCAGTAGAATTGGTTTCCCAGAAGATGACACTCCAGTCCCTCAAACCACCTGATGCCACTGCTTCCAAGTCAAGGAACGTCCCTATTCACTCAGGGGCTGCAACACTCTGGGGATACTTGCCCAGGCCAATTTTCATAAACAGGCCCTAGAAACTCAGCAAAGACTCTACCTTCATGGATGTTGGAAGGATGACTGTGGTGTTTGTTATCTGTTTTCCCACAACAGGAACAGGCAAGGTGGG
Organism: Peromyscus maniculatus bairdii; assembly: GCF_049852395.1. Lineage (NCBI taxonomy): Eukaryota > Metazoa > Chordata > Mammalia > Rodentia > Cricetidae > Peromyscus > Peromyscus maniculatus. The sequence continues at coordinate 19,442,209 of NC_134854.1, read as the reverse complement.
AAGGATAGAGCAGAATTGACAACTAAAACAGGGAGAGAGAGAGAATTATTAAAAGTTTCCTAGGGCTGTCCAACCCAGGTTCTTGAATTAAGATGGGCTGTAGGACTCCAACTTTTCTGCCTTTTCTACATTTTGACAAAAGCATGACATTCATTTAGATCAGTACCAAAGTGACATTATTAATATTTCAGGGTTCATCAGTGTTTGCTGATGAAGTTAACTCTGCACATAATAACAGTTCTAAGTAGTTTTGTTGTGTAAAGATAAGGATAAAAGGAGAGGAAGAGAAAAAACACACCTTAGACACTTTGTCTCAGTCAATTTAATTTTTCAAACAAGCTACAAACAAAATGATAAAGTCATTATACATCTATTATCCTAAATACAATGTTTTACAAAAAAAAAATTGCTTAGTCTCACAGAAACTATTTTTGCTAAGACAGAAAACAACAGAAATTTCCATAGTTTATCAATGAATTACAAAAATAGCAAAACAATTAACAGTAAAAACAATCAATGCCCCTTGGGGGTTGGGGGTGGGGGAGACTAGGTTTTTATCTTTTCACAACTTGTTTTGTTTCCATGATTCCACATTTTGAAAAACTTTTTTTTTACATTATTGTTTTTCTTTTACACTTAGTACTGTAAGGACAAAGCTTTGAAGAAGGAAAGTTATGACCGACTTTCCAAGATGTAATAATGAACCAGTGTCCAGGCTCCTCCTTCATCGGCCAAGAAGGGAGCTGCAGAAACCTGCAGCTTCAGCAGCCTGGCTCAACTCGGCGACTCAAGAGCATCTTTGCTTGTGAATCAAGAAGATTAGCTAGTTTTAGCAGAGATCATCCTTGAGAAGGCCACCCAGATTCTCTTTCCAGTTACTCATATCCCAGGAGCAATTCCAGAGACATTAAGAATCTCAGCCCAGAATACATGAGACTCACTGAAGCCATGTATACTGCATGGGGTTTTCCATTCTCTGAGCTGAAAATTGGCAGAAGAATGAAAAAAGAAAAGAGAAAAAAAGAATCTCAGAATGTGGGGAAACCTCAGAGAAGAGAGTCAGCAGGAGATCTCAGCCCTTTTCTACAAGATAATGTTTCTATGGAGAAATGTCTCTTTCAGACTTTTGTGGATCAGAGAGACAGTATTTCCCCTGTACAAGGCTAGTGTCTCTGAAGAATTTTGATCTTGACCCAGCAAAAGCAATCTCTGCATTTGGTGTTCGGAGTCTCAAGAGGAAAGGTAAAACAAGTGGTCATTACTGAAAGGGTCCCAGTAATTACTTTAATGGGAGAGAGTGATTTTATGTGAAGGTCTTTGTGACAAGTCAGGAAGAAACAATCACAAAGGAAAGTGTTTTCACAGCTTGTGACAAGGTAATGCCAATAAATAGGAATGGTGCCTTGATCATTCATCACAGAGACCCTAATACTTGAATTGACCATATAATTTATCGTCCGAGCCAAGATTCTGGGGAGAGGGAAAGGAGCTGCAATTAACAATTATGCTGGAACAACAGGTAGGAACAGTTTAGACAAATGACAAATGCTCACCCTGTTAATACTGGAGGTGAGATTGTGGGAGAATGCTGGCAGGCAGTTATCTAAGTAATGTTTACCGTGTGCGAATGGGCTTTCATGAGGGGAGCTTACCACACACTCACTTTAACTGAGTGGTTAGTGATGTCCCAGCCATGTCTCCTTTTAACCGATTATTAAATCAGTAAGTCTTGCCGTTAAAAAAAAAAAAAAAAAAAAAAAAAAAAAAAAAAAAAAAAACCTTTTTGAACATTCATTATTGTGTGAGTATCTTTGTGCATGGGGCGGGAGTCAGGAGTTTGGGCATACACATGTGCGGAGAAGAGGAAAACTCTGAAGTCAGTTCTCCCCCTCTGCCATGTGAATTCTGGGGGATTGAACTCAGGTTTTCAGGCTTGGCAGCAAGTGCCTTTAGCTCTTAACCTACTGAGCCATCTCAACAACCAACCTCTGCACCCAGCCAGATCCTGCATGTCCTTCTCCAGGGTCTAGCCTGGTGAATCTGCCTGATCCACCTCTCCATGTGCCCTCCCCAACTCCCAGATCTACCTTCACATTCCAGTGTCGAGTCAGGATGTGCATTCTGCATATCAACCCTGTCCCCTGTGTCCACCTGACTTCATTCTGCCTAAGTCATTTCCAACCTCTAGGCCCCACCTGCCTATAAGCTCTCTTCAGCCCCAACCTGCTCTTTCTGTGTTAGACACTGAAATAACAAATGAAGCCCACATGCCCAGATCTTAGCCCAAACCCACAGACAACAGGAAAGATCAAGCCCGTGTCTCTTCTACAAAAGCTCCCAGTCCTTTAAAAATGTTTGCAGCCAGGCGGTGGTGGCACACACCTTTAATTCCAGCACTTGGGAGGCAGAGCCAGGCGGATCTCTGTGAGCTCGAGGCCAGGCTGGTCTACAAAGCGATTTCCAGGAAAGGTGCAAAACTACACAGAGAAACCCTGTCTCGAAAAACCAAAAAATAAAAAAATAAAATAAAAATGTTTGCCAATGATAATTACCTAGATAAACCCCAAGACACAGAATTTAAAAGAACAACGATCACAGACATCATCAAAGAACTCAAGGAGTTTAAGGAAGACACAAAGAAACAGCTGAATGAACTTAAAGAGAAAGAAGGTAAAGAGAGTAAGTGCCTGTGTGATGCCCAAAGAAAACACAAATGACAGAGACAATCCAGGACTTGAGAAAAGAATTCAACAAAGAAAACACTGAAAAAGACTGAAGCCGAAATCAAGATGGAATTGAAAAACCCAATAACCAACTAGAAAACTCAACTTACAAGTAGATGAATCAAGCAGAAGATAGACTATCCAGACTGGAGGGTAAAGTAGAGAATTTAGACAAAATGAGCAAGGAATATGAAAACAATTCTTTAAGTAGAAGAATGGAGCAACCAGGAAATGTGGGACACCATGAAAAGACCAAACCATCTCATTATGGGCATAGATGAGGAAGAAGAGTTCCAAGTGAATGGCAGGTCTTCATCAAGGTCCTGCCGAGCCATCTCACTGGCCCAGCCTTATCTATTCAAGGGGCTTATCTCGTTTATATGGCAGGCATGCTGTAAAGGGCACTGGCTCTTGCTCATTTTTTAATACTGGAAACCAGTTATTCAAAGATTATCATCGGAATAGGAATACCCATTTAATAAAGTGTACTTGACTTACCTGGACAATGGGAGTTTTTCAATCTTTCGGTACTTGTAATGATTTAAAGGTGATGTTCATTCCAGATCCACTTGGGGATAAGAGACAATATTACACAGTTGAAATACAAAATGTTTGGTGAATAAGTGAATGGCAAGAACTCAACAAAATAAGTGACTAAAAATACAAACATACATTTAAAAACATAGATTTATTTGTATTCAACTCTTCCTATAAGAGATAAATCACAGGAAAGCCTAAAAATTGCCAGTCTCTAGAAATCACGGCAAGCAAGCTGGTATGCAAAATCTACAGAAGCGTGTACCTCTCTGTAGGACAGTGCACTTCAAAGATGGAAGTCTTCCTCTTCTTTTCTTTTTTTAGTATTAAAAAACTGGGTTAAACCTATTTTGCCATTTAATTAACATATCCTTTCCCTTCCGTACATAATACATCATCTTGGCATAGGAATTTGAATCTGGTATAGAAGAAAACCCACCAACAAAATAAGAATTGGAACTGGGTCAGGAGGTAGCTCCATAGCACAGAGCTTGCTGGTATGAGTGAGTTCCTAGGTTTTCAAGAGGCAGTAGGAAGATCCTTGGAATCTGTGTAAAAAAAATCATAAAAGACTGGAGAAACTAGGGTTCAGAAAATCAAAAGGACAGTTAAAGAAGACAACCTGGGAAACAATGGGTAAAGAATACATGGAGTTATTTATACTACTTTTGCAAATATTTGTGAGTCTATAATAGTTTCTAAAGAAAAGGTTGAAACAGGTTTTTTGTTGTTGTTTTGTTTTTAACTTATAGACAGGAGAAACTTTTAATGGAGAAATAAACTGTCTTAAGAATTTCATGTAATGAGAATATGCTAAAGAGAACTTCTTGCCATCTCTTTTGAAAACTCAGAAAATTCTTGTAAGCTACTCTATAACAATCTTTTTCTTCTGAATGTTAGAGATGTATTAAATGAGACAAAATGGCTGTTTTGTGTATTCTAGGGCAGATAAATCATAAGCAAATATTAGTCAAGTTCGTAGGCAGCATATCAGGTGATGCTGAAAATAAAGCTGGGTAAAGGGGCCGACTGAGACAGCCTCGTGCTCCAGACTCTTTGCTCAAGGAAGATTTTCTGATAAGGTGACCCATGGGCAGGATAAAGGAAAAGAGCAAGCCAAGAAGAGTGTTCCTGGCAGATAGTGTAAGTACAAGGGTTCTAAGGCGAGCATGTTCCAAAAGCAGCCGGGTCACTGTGACATGAAAACAGTGAAGGGGGAAAGGATGAAGTGAGTTCAGAGATAAAGGGTGGGTCTAAGAGGCATTGCAAGCCTTACAGTTCATGGAAAGGACTTTAGATTTTTATGCTGAGTGTGACAGAAGCCATTTGAGAATGTTGTGCAAAGCAATGATACACTGTAATTTATATACACACAGATTTTTAGATAAGTTTGATAAAAGTCTATATTGTTCCAAGTCAGGTGACTGGTGTGATGCTGGACTAGGGTTTCAGAGACAGAGCTAAAGAAGGTAATCAAATTCAGGATATATTTAGACAGGAGAGCACCAATGGAGTTGTCATTTATCGACATGAAGAGGATGGGAAGAGACGGGTGGTTCTGTTTATTCTGGACTCATTGGGTTTGAGATGACTATTACAAAGTAAAATAGTGCTGTCAGTGTCAAAAAGACAATGAATCTGTAAGTCTAGGTACAAAATGGAGTTTGAGCAGATTTCAGCATGGTGATGTTATTCAAAGTTAAGGGCTATCTAATATCACTAACAAATGAGTTTAAAGAAAGAAGATAGATGTCTCCAAGAACTGAGTCATGAGCAAGCCAACACTCCAAGGTGAAGATAGTAAAGAAGGAGACGTTGTAACGTAGGGGAAGATCCAAGAGACTAGGAGAGCAGAGGAGTAACAGGAAAATTGAAAGTCAAGGGGGAAGGAGAGGGATCTGTAAATGGTATGTGGAGTGAGTAGAAAATGTCTTAATAAAGAAAAATGAAAAAAAATTGAAAGTCAAGGAGGCATTTAATCATTGAATTGAGAAGATGAGAACCACTGATTTTGCACGTAAATACCATGACCTTGGAAAGAGGAATTAGGGAGAACATTTGGTCACAGCTGAAATTCTGAGAGGAGTGAGATTGAGAATGAACGAGGGCAAGATGGCTTTATGAAGTAAGGGAAAGGTTTTTAAGAATTGCCGCAAAGAAGTGTGGAGAAATGGAGCAGATATGGAAGAAGTGTGGAGGCGAACAGGGCTTCTTGGGTTTTGTTCTTTGAGACTGGAGACATACTGTACTTACGAGATAATACAAATGATCCAGAAAACATGGGTACTTTCTTAAAGAGATGGGGGCAGGAGTTTCACTTAAACAACTCGAAGTCTCTAAAGTGAGCACAAGGAGGTTGGGGCCACATCGTGCTGGATTAATTACAAAGAAAATGGGGGTGGCTGGGGACATACCTCAGCTGGGAGAGTGCTCACCGAGGGCGTGTGAAGCCCTGGTTATGTCACACCGAAAATCCCAGCACCTGGGGTGTGGAAGCAGGAGGATCAGGAGTTCAAGGTCATCCTCAGCTACATATCGAGCTCAAGGCCAGCCTGTCTCCAAAAAATTAGTTTATTTGACCTAAGAAGAAAGTGGTTGACAGACAACACACAGTAGTGTTAGTATGATTTCTTAGTGACAACCTTATCTAAGCCCTGTTGATGCTGGGAAATAGAGGAAAGAGTGAGCAAAGGAACAGGGGACTCAGGAAGCCTCAAAGAGGAGACTGAGAAAGAGACTGGAGCTGGGTCCGAGAGATACAACTTGAGCAGCTGAACCAAAAAATTGGTCTGGGAAGTTTTGTTTAATGTACAGTTTGATTAATGTTTTAAGAACTATTTCTAATATATTGAAGTGTGGTGTGCTTGGTATGAAAACAGTCAGACAAAATAGTGCATAGGATAAAAAAAATGAACACACATTTTCTTTCTCCCCTGAGTGTACCCCTATTAACACTTTGGTATGCATTCTTATATATGTATGTGTACACCATACATATACATATCTATATACTTATGATTACTTTACAAAAGCCAGATCATATACTATTTATACTATTCTGTAATTTGTTCTTTATACATAACAATGTCTTTTGTACTTTCCCATCTCTATAAAACTAGCTCTGCCTTCTGCCTTATAAAAATGTGAATAGATAATAGACGAATATGATACACTATATATAGGACAACAGGATAGTCTTCCAGTCTTCCAGCCAACTTCTCCCCAGAGAAAACCACTATTAGCACTTCCTTGAATGTCTTTCCACAGTCACACAATGCATAGAAACATACTGAACATGCATATGTATGTGCATATACAAACAGTAGCACACCACACATATTTTTCTGTACTTTGCCTATTAAAGGCCAGTTATATATCTTGAAAGTGATTCCATATAGAGAACTACCCCATTCCCTTAAATGACAACATAGTGTTCTATTGTATCTTTATTTTATCAAATTCCATACTTGGGCATTTCTAATTTTTCACACTTAGCTAAACACAACCACATTAAATAAAAAGTAGCATGTACTCAGCAACAACACCAAAAAAAAAAAGGGAAAGAAAAATTGAAGCTAAAGAAAGCCAAAAAAAAAAAAATAAATAAAAATAAAAGGCAGTTGAGAGCAAAGCCGGGTGGTGGTGGTGGTGGTGGTGGTGGTGGTGGTGGCGCACGCCTTTAATCCCAGGACTCGGGAGGCAGAAGCAGGCAGATCTTTGTGAGTTCGAGGCCAGCCTGGTCTTCAGAACGAGACCCAGAAAAGGCACAAAGCTACACAGAGAAACCCTGTCTCAAAAAACCGAGAGAGAGAGAGAGAGAGAGAGAGAGAGAGAGAGAGAGAGAGAGAGAGAGAGAGAGTAAAGAACTGTGTGTTGAGGCTAAGTGTAGAGCTGAGGTAGAGTAATAAAGTCCTTGCACAGCGTGCACAAGGCCCTAGGTTCCATCTCGAGCACTGCAAACCAATATATATATATAAATTCTGAGGCTAAAGCTTTGTCTAGGAGATGTTTAAGTAACTATTTGAAAGACAATTTAAAATCCTAAGTGCAAATGTTCTTATCAAGAAAGAACTGGCTTTATTAGTTTCCAGCAAGATTCATAAAGGAGGAGCCCCTCTGTTTTGATGCCCTATACCTCTAAATTAACCTTGATGCAACATCTTTCTCCCTCTCCTTTTCTCTTTCTTTCTTTCTTTCTTTCTTTCTTTCTTTCTTTCTTTCTTTCTCTCTCTCTCTCTCTCTCTCTCTCTCTCTCTCTCTCTCTCTCTCTCTCTCTCTTTCTTTTTTTCTTGTTGTTGTTTTTCGAGACAAGGTTTCTTTATGTAGTTTTGGTGCCTGTCCTGGATCTCGCTCTGTAGACCAGGCTGGCCTCGAACTCACAAAGATCTGCCTGGCTCTGCCTCCCGAATGCTGGGATTAAAGGCGTGTGCCACCGCCATCTGGCACAACATCTTTCTTAAACCAGTCAATAAACAGTTAAAACTCAGCTTCTAAACTTATATGGAGATTCATATCCACATGAGGGTCACATAACTGAATGTGGGGGTTGTGAAGAATGTAGCAGTGAAGGGTTTCTGAGTGTGCAGTAACCAAAAGTTAATTTAAATTCAAATACAAAACAAATCCGAGGTGTTTCTGGCCATGCTCACCTGTGTGGCATCCCACAAATTCATTGTGTCCTTTGTTCCTGAGGGCACAAAACATGCACATTTAACACTTTCCATGTATGCAACAGCAACAAATGCTGACCTGAGAATGCTCTATTCCATGTATCACAGTGTTACTATTATCTCTACAGTGCTTTCTGCCAGCTTAGAGACACAGTGGTTTAATTATAGAGAATAGAGACTTTTACTATTTACTCATCATTATTTCTAATATGTAGGTATCAAACTAGTATAATTTTTGGATTGGATTGGATTCAAATGTTTGATTTTTAATTTTAGTATTTTATTTACTGACTTGGTTTTATTTTTTAATTTATTGAATGAGTTTTGGCTTGGGATTAAGACAGAGTTGCCAACAATCTCTGAAATGACAAACGAGTTTAAAGTTTGTAGTTCTGCCATTTTTCACTCTTCTGTCATTTTGCAAATTTTTACACGAAGTGATGGTTATAAAATCAAATAATAATCAGCTCTGGAGAATGTTGAAGATGTTCTGTGTCCTGCCAATAGCAAATAGTCTACCAAGAAGTAGTCTACCTTCTGTCACAATGAGCAAGCGCCTGCATCTCTTTAGCACACAGGTTTGTTTGTTTGTTTTTTTTAATCTTTAATATATAGTAAAATTGTCGAACGATGGTGGCACATGCCTTTAATCCCAGCACTTGGGAGGCAGCGGCAGATGGATCTCTGTGAGTTCGAGGCCAGCCTGGTCTACAGAGTGAGTTCCAGGACAGACTACAAAGCTACTCTAAAGAAAACCCCTGTCTCGAAATATATATATATATATAATTTAAAACATATTTCTTAATGATTGATTAGGAGTAAATGTTTAATATAGAACTACTTTCCATACCTGAAGTCATATAAAAATTTCTCAAGGGAAAGGGACCATGAATGAAAACAGTTTAAGAAACCCTGGTCTAGATGGTCCCTTTTGTTACCAAGCATGCCTGGCTAAGAAGCAACACACCTCTGTGTGACAATGGCTATTGTGATGATATTTTTTAAAGGGGTATATTATACAGATTGCAATTAAATTAGAATTATTGAAATTTATTTGTCATAAAAATGAAAATATATAGTTCCTTTTAAAATGAATTATTAACTAAATTGACAAAACAGGCTTTTTAGAGTCAGGAATCTCTTTTCAGGAGGGGGGGTGTTGTTGTTGTTTTGTTTAAGATAGAGTCTCTCTATGTAGCCCAGTCAGGGCTCCAACATGAGGTTCTCCTACTTAAGCCTCCTAAGTGCTAGAATTTCACCACACCCAACTGAGTAGAGGCTTGGGATGTGGAGGGATGCCCGTTCTGTTACCACTGGGTAGATGAGTGAAGTTCAGTCATCTGCTTCTCTTTGCTTGGATTAAGTGTCTCTCCTTCAACATGCTGGAAGAAACAGACATGTGCAGGTACATGGCAGATGGGTTTCAAGCATGGTGCTTTTTATGCAATCATGTTACTATGACTGGTCAAATGATAGGAAGCAGGATTACTGGAATCTAAGAGCTGTTTATATGAGAATCAGCAGTCTTTACTAACTCCATGCCTTGCACCTACCTACCTCACTAACTAGTAGAGAACCTTTAAGAGAGCCAAAACTTTCAGTGGCTTGTTCCATAAGTTATAGAAAATAAGCACTGTGGTTTTTGTTTCATCTGTATTTTTGCTTTTCTTCCTTTTTTTTTTTTTTTTGGAAATTGTTTTTTTCCTCAGATAATATATCGTGATTACAGTTTCCCCTCCCTCTGCTCCTCCCATTTCCTCCCCACCTCTTTTCGTATCTAGATCCACCCCCTTTCTGTCTTTCATCAGAAAACAGGCTTCTAAGAGATAATAATAAATTATAATGTAGTAAGATAAAACAAAAACTAACAAATTGAAATTGGACAAAATAAATAAACAGAAGAAAAAGAGCCCCCAAAAGCATAAGAATCAGAGACCAACTCAGGAATCCCAAAAAACATAAAAACACTAAACAGGAGGCCATAATACCTATGCAGAGGACCTAGTGCAGAGCTGCTGCAGTTTTTGTGAGTTCACATGAGCTTTGCTCATGTTGATGATTTAGAGGGCCTTGTTTTGTTGGTGTCCTCCATCCCTCTATCTCTTATATTCCCTTTGCCTCCTCTTCTGTGGTGTTCCTTGAGCCCTGGGGGAAGGGATTTGATGGAGACATCCCATTTAAAGCTATTTCAGTGTCTCTCACTCTCTACATAACATCTGGCTATGGGTCTTTATATTCCCCTCTGCTGCAGGAAGAAGGTTCTCTGATGATGGCCCAGCAAGAGACCAATCTATGAGTATAGCAGAATGTCATTAGGAGTCATTTTACTGTTTTTTTTTAGAGCAGTAGTACTTGGTTATATCCTAGGTCCCTGCGCTATTGGTCTCAGGTTTTTGGTTACCCAAGAAGTGTTGGATCTGGACATTTCATGGAGTTGTCCTTAAATCAAATCAGATATTGATTGGTTACTCCAACAGGCTTTGTGCCACCATTGCCCCAGTATATCTTGCAGACATAACAGCATCGTAGATCAAAGGGTTTGTGGCCGGGTTGGTGTTTACATTTCTCTTTGGTACCATGTAGAGTACCTTCCTGTACCAAAGGCAGAAGCACATAGGGATGAAGGCTTTATTTAGACACCAGCTCAATTTCTCTATGTTCAATGATTGAAGCCTGTGTTTTAAACTATGAGAGGTAAACATGGCTTTCATGTCAGGGAGACCTGGGGTTAAATGTTGGCTATATTTCTTATTGACTATATAATATCACAGGACTTGTTTCATCTTTACGTGGACTTCGTCACCTGAGAAGCACTTAAGTTAAGGTTGGCATGGGGCTGCCACATAGCTGCTTCTTACTAAGAAGTTCTGCCTTTGATCAATTAGTGAGCGGAACTTAAGCTTCTACTCTGAACCACAAACTTAAGGCAATAGAGATGGTCAATTGCTTCTCTCATAAAGGGTCTCATGGGATTGCAAATATAACGTATATAAAAATAGAATTATAAAGCTGAATATAGCTTTATAACTATTAAGATCCTCCTCAATAGCCCTTCCTTTTATAATGAGGGAAGCAAGGTTCAGAGGATCAAGGGACTTGCTCCAGGTCCCAGAACTAGTAGGAAGGTCAGAATTAGAGATGTTTTCCAGCCCCACTGTTTTTCACCTCTTGCCACTTTCAAGCTGCATGTTCAATAAAAAATGAAATTGATGTCCCTTAAGCTGGTGGTGAGAATACCATTCTCTACTATTACAATATATACTGTACTCAATGAGCATTAACACATAGCCTAAGTCAAATACTGTGACATGGCCCTCATTTCACCAATGACAGTACCAGAAAGCATGGAAAATCACCCTTGTTGCTGCAGAGGCGGATCAAAAGACCCAGGAAAAAGTTGGCAATAACTGAGGCTTCAGGACCCATCCAGAGTTGTTGGGGGAGACTGGGGATAAGGAGATGAGTTTCATATACCCTACCAGGGCCCCCAATCAGCTTTTCCAAGCTGGACCTGTGTCTCCTGATCCTAGGCCTCCCTGGAGGAGTCCTAAGATTCCCAAAAGCCTGATGCATTTCCCCATAACAGTTTATCCTTCACTCCCACAACCTGCCTTCTCTACTCCTACCCTCTACAGATGAGTACGTCTCCACGGTGTTGATGCTACAGTTCCCCCAGCCTGGGCACATAGGAAACAGAGTCAGGTGAATTCCTAACACCCCAAACCTCTAAAACCAAGTCAGCAGATAATGTACCTTGGGGGTGCAGGGGAAGAAAAACAGAAAGAAAGAAAGAAAGAAAGAAAGAAAGAAAGAAAGAAAGAAAGAAAGAAAGAAAGAAAGAAAGAAAGAAAGAAAGAAAGAAAGAAAGAAAGAAAGAAAGAAAGAAAGAAAGAAAGAAAGAAAGAAAGAAAGAAAGAAAGAAAGAAAGAAAGAAAGAAAGAAAGAAGTGGAGGGAGGAAGGAAGGAAGGAAGGAAGGAAGGAAGGGAGGAAGGAAGGAAAGGAAGGGAGAGAGGGAGGGAGGGAGGGAGGAAGAAAGAAAGAAAGAAAGGAAAGAAGAAAGGAAGAAAGGAAGAAAGGAAGAAAGGAAGAAAGAAAGAAAGAAAGAAAGAAAGAAAGAAAGAAAGAAAGAAAGAAAGAAAGAAAGAAAGAAAGAAAGAAAGAAAGAAAGAAAGATCTGGGCTCCTTCTCTAAAGCAAACTAAAAAACAAACAAATGAACGAACAAGCAAACAAACAAACAAAAAAAAAAAAACATCTGGGTGGTAGTGGTCTATGCCTTTACTCCCAGCACTCCGGAGGAAGGGGCAGGCAGATCTCTGTGAGGCCAACCTGATCTACAAAGGGAGTTCCAGGACAGCCAGGACTGTTACACAGAAAAAACCTTTCTTGAAAAACAGAACAAGAACAACAACAGAAAAACCAATTGAATAGCTACACCTCATGTCTGGCTCACCAGACTCATTGGTGAAGGGCAAGGTCATCCACCTGGAAGCCTACCCAGTTCATTCTGGACACCTGTCTGTCTACCCAGGAGTGACTACTGTGGGAATTATCATCAAGAAGACTTCCCCAAACCTTGACCTGGAGTCTGCCTCTGCATGTATCCTGGAAGTCACACAGGACTCTACTTCAGCTCTGCCCACCATTACTATTTGCATGGCCTCCAGCTCTGTGGTGGCCATATAAGCCAGCAGACACAAATTTTCCAACTCGGCTAAGTGTTGACCTAATTCTCAAGCCCTCTGATGGCAGCTTTGCCTCTGGGAGTCAGCCATACTCCCGAGTCCTCTCTGCTAAGCGAGGGCCACCTTGTCTCTCTCCTCCACATCATCATTATAATTAATAAGCAACAATATCATCCCTCGTGGTTAGATGCTTATTAGTTGTTAACTGGCCCTAGCATCATTATCTCATTAAGCCTTTCCAGCTAAATTACTTTATCAGCTTCCCTCCGAAGGGGGTCTGTGCTGTCTGTTTGTAAGGAATCCTAAGCACAAACAGTGGAAAGTAAAAGGGAAATCACAGGCACTTAGAGCAACTCCCAACATGAACTTTTTTTTTCAATTAACGTTGTGTCTACTACTTTACATTGCTATAAATCCTCTCATGTAAGTGTTTCAAATAACACCCAGAAGCTCTTTAACTTATGACAACCATTTTTATGGAGGGCGAAATGTTGCAAAAAACATATTATAAAATATTTACGACAACTTAAACTTCCTCCCTCCTCACTACCTATGCTTGTATTTGGATAATTGGTCTCTAGTTCTTCTATGGGATGTTAAATTTGGAAATCTTATATTAAGGACTGTGAAGAGGCTTGCTCACATACTCCCCACTTCAGTTACTCTAGTCTCAATCTTTTCTTAACTTCCCGGATAATGCTTACCTTTTCTTTCCGTTAATAGCAATCATTTTATAAATCAACCTTTTACAAAAGGAGACGAAGACTATTCTCCTCATAAATGAATGGCGAACACAGACTAATGCACTCCTCTGGATGTGCTTTCATTCCGAAAGAAGAGTGACATTTACCGCTTCTTCTATTGTCCTGACTTTATGTGTTAACCATGAACGGTGTGGGTCTTTTCCACCTCTCTCTCCAGCTTGTGCGCCTTCCCTCGAGGTCGGTGAGTCGCCATGCAGAATTGGAACTTGCCTTTTACAGCCTCTTGGTCACATTTTGTTTCCCATTCCAATTATGTCCTCCCTCCTCTGCCTTCCTCAGTCCTTAATCATCTCCACATAATTCGTCATTCACCCTCGCTTTCCCAAGTAATCTCCCCTTTCTAAATATATCTTATTATTCCAGTCTCCTTATTGTACACGTCCTTCAAACCCAATTGTTCATTTAATTTCCCACAAATTGGGCCATCGTACTGAGTGTGCAGCCTTTTCCTCTGTTTCATTGTCTTGTTCCTCTGCCTCCATCCCTACTCACTAAATCCTTTATTTCCATCAGAGCAGGCCAGGAGTTGACATGGTAGAGATAAGTCTCTGTCTCCGTGTTTGTTTTACTTGCTTGTTGAAACCCAATTATCATTATAAGGGGGGAAATTAAGATTTGTAACTGGAAAGTGCCCCCCCCCTGCCTTAGGAGCAATCAAAGTCTAGGGTTTTTTTTTTTTGTTGTTGTTGTTGTTGTTGTTTGGTTTTGGTTTTTTAAACCTCATAAAGGGCAATAAAGAAAATTCATCCTCAGATAAAATAGATTACTCTGAGATAAATTAACCATTTTTTTTTTCTCCTTCAGAGATGAAGTCCAGCATGCTGTCCAAAAAACACCTTCTGGGTTGAAATCAACCTTAACTCTGAATCTCTCTTTACTCTGGGCTTCTTTTCTTGTCCATTGTTTTCTTGGAACAGCATTTACCTTTCCATTTTTGTTTATGTTTTATTTTATTTTAAAAACTCCACAGGCTCCAAGGGCCTTGCCCTTCCTCTTTATTTACCTTTAATTTTTAAAAACCTCAGGAAGAATTCCTTTGAAAACTGGAGACATTCATTATTTTCATTTTGATTATTTTCTGAGCCTCAGGATCCTCATTCCTCCTGCTTTTTCGGTGAACGTGTCCCTTTCTCGGATTTGTGTCAGGGACAAAAGGTCCATTTCCCATCTTTGCTCCTTGTCACCTTCCCTTCTCATCACTTCTCCTTAGCTGCTTGATTTTACTCCACACACACCCTGTGTTTTATGCTGACCATGCTTTGCAGTTGGTATGGTTGCCGAATTTCCCCCCGCCCTGTCTCCTGGTCAGGAGGTCACCATATTGTTCCCACAATGCCCCTGGGTGCTAGCAGAGGAAAGGCATCATGATCATGTACTTCATTAGCCATAACACCGAGATGGTGGAATTAAACACATCAGTGTGAGGGCACACTCGTTATCTTATGCTTGTAGGAAGAATTGCAGCAATTCCCCCAATTCCATCTTTTTATTGAACTTCTCTGAAGAATAATGCTCATTTTTCAAGGCTATTGATTCCTTTCCATCACAGGTATATAAGATCCTCCTCACATGAGAAGAAGTTTAGTGAATTGTAAGCACAGAAACCTAGCATGCATTTCCCACCTAATCTGCCCTCCTTTTACTGTAGACTGGCAATAGGTATAGACTGCTTGGGTAAAGGGAAAACCAGCATTTTGAATTAATTGACTGAATGTGTGTTGCTTTGAAAAGACCTGAGCTTCCCTAAGTTCATCCTTTTTTAAAATAATCTAAATTATCTAGTGTTTTTTCTAAAATATGACCCTTTTCTCCCTCAGTTTTCTATTACAATTCACACACGATTTCTCTTGAGGTTCACTGGAGTCTAATTTTCTTCATTATTCAATTTGGTTCCTGTTAAGTGAGACAGACATTCACTAGCGAGAAGAACATTTAAATTTTGGCAAATAAGTTCATTAGTATTCAGAAAGCTTTGCCACCCTCGTATTTAATAAACCTTTCCATTACAGAGTAAGAAATCGTACAAAATAGTCAAACAAATTAGCAATGGGACCACCAAGAGAGTACATTCACCCTTAACAAGGAAATGTCTCAGTTTATCAGTTTTCTGTCAATCATTAAAACAAGAAAGATGAACCTTGCAATTATATACAGGGAGACATAGCTCCTCATTCTTTCCACCCTACCTGAAGCAGAAGAGTTTTAATTGCTTGGAAAAAATCAGATTTTTCCTTTCTCTTTAGGGATAAAGAAAACATATATAAGTTGCTTTAAGGTCAATGGCTGGAACTACAACACACCAGACCATTCAAATGAGAAGCAGGAAGAGCAGTCT
The DNA here is from genome assembly GCF_049852395.1 of Peromyscus maniculatus bairdii. Lineage (NCBI taxonomy): Eukaryota > Metazoa > Chordata > Mammalia > Rodentia > Cricetidae > Peromyscus > Peromyscus maniculatus. The sequence continues at coordinate 19,426,495 of NC_134854.1, read as the reverse complement.
ATCATCTCTATATTTTGTCTTCACAGAGCTAATATTCAGATACTTGGGAGTATGAAAATGCTCAACAGACTGTTCTCCTCATTAGGATGTTTAGAATTATACGGATTTACTGATTCCACTTCTGCAGAAAGGGAGGAATGTTGCACTAAACTTTTGAAAACGAACTGGGCATGGTTACATGACTGTAATCCCAGTGGTCTACCCACATGGAGGCAGAAGAATCAGAAGTTCAAAGCCAGCCTCAGCCACAAGGTCCATTTGGGTTACCTGTGACTCTGTCTTAAAGCACAAAACTTAAAGTTTTTTTTTCAGACAATATATTTTTATCATGTACTTTCTAACTCCACACAGATCCTCCCTACCTCCCTACCCAACCAACTTCCTGCTATCTCTCTTTCAAAAGAAGTGAAAAGCGACAACAAAAACAACAAAAATCAAAACATACAAACAAACTAAAAAAGAAAGAAAATCAATAAGACAAAAAAAAAAAAAAAAAAAACAACAGAAAGGATACACTAGACATGGATTCCAAAAATTATAGTTGAATGTTTGCTAATCATTTAAGTTGTCTTTTTTTCATTTATTTTGTTTATCTTTGTTAGCATTCAGGCATCTGTACTGGCCTGCCCTTAGGGTCCTGACAGGGTATTCCTCAGCTGCAGTCACTAAGAGCACCCCTGTGCACGTCCGCTATGTTTCCTTATAAAAGGCGGGCCTTGTACACCTCCCATCTCTCTCTCTTTCTCTTCCTTCACTCTCAGCCCCAGGGACCGGTCTCTGCCCCTTTTTCTGCCGCTTCTCTCCCCTTCCCTCAATAAACTTCCTACATGGGCCCTGTAATACAACAATCTTGGCCCTTTGTTTCTCAAACCTCTTATCAGAAAAGTTTATCTCATGAACTTTATACTGTCTTTAATATATTTGCCAGGTAGGAAATAAAGACAAGAAGAGGAGATGAATATTATCCTTGGTAGTGATATATACCTACATAAAGAAAGGCAATAGAGACAGTGTAGACATTATCTGGAGGTACCTATTCCTTGACCTGAACTGAAAAAGAAAGTGAAAGTCAAGAGTCGTTCATTTCCCCACTTATGTCATTAAACTGAAATGTCTGAAGTCATTCCCTGTGACAAAAAGACTCAAAACAAATAGTATATGTCAACAGCTCTGAGCCTGAAATTCCATTGTTTTGTGTATCCTGGACTTAAAGATAAGTATTCAGTGGATTTGTTGATAATAAAATAGAAATGAGAAATTGCTAAAAGGATTCCCAATGAGGTCAGAGCTCACAGCAACGTTTTTGTCTGATTAGTGTTTTTCCATTCCTTTTTTAAGAAGTGGCAAGCCATGAGGGTGGTACAGAGAAAAACAGTGCATAGAAAGTATGTCTATTTACTGGGAAGTATTTTGGGTTTTAGATTATTTCTACTTGGGCAAGGACAGGTTGCAGGGAGTAGAGTATTTGGTGTTCTCCACAGGCTGGAGCGTGGTCCTTCTGCACACATCCTGGAAGGAAAATGTCCTCTTCCTTATACCTGGAGAACGTTCTTTTTGTGGTAACCCTGGGTCTGAATGGTTACTTAAATGTCTATCTTAGTGTTTGATAAAATTGCTTAGGGACTATGTGGTCCCTGTTTGCATGTGGTTACATCAAGGGTGCTACAGCACACTGCCTAGATACAATTGGTTCCTGCCAAAGAAAGTGCCAGAAGGTAGAAGGAAAGGGAAGGCTCTCTGGAAACGGGAAGGGAGTCTGGGAAGTGTCAGGTTCAGCATGCATCTCCAAACCCAACTCGTATCTGATGCACAGCACGTAGCATAAGCTCAGTAGAGATGTGAACAAGCAAAGGCCATGAGGAAAGGCAGCAAGCCACAGTGAAGGAGGACGTAGAGTTAGCGTCTTCTTAACTCCACAGAAGAACTCAATGTGCACTTAAAAAGTTGATAAAACAGACATTCCCTCAAAAAATCTAAAAAAAAAAAGTTTATGGAGATGCTGAATATATATGATCTAGCAACTGAAGGCAGGGTATTTTGAAACTGACCCCTGTAGCCCGGGGCCTGATGTTAAGACTTTCAGAGTGCCAGGTGGTGATGGTGCATACCTTTAATCCCAGCACTCACTCATGGGCTAAAGGAAAGTGGAGCTCTGTGAGTTCAAGGCTAGCCTGATCTACAGAGAAAGTTTCAGGACAGGCTCCAAAGCTACACAGAGAAACATTGTCTTGAAAAAAAAAACAAACAAATAAACAACAACAAAAAAAAGACTTTCAGAACTAGAAGGGGTTTAAAAGTCACTCAAGAGACATCCACAGGGAATGGGAAATGGCTTGCCTACAATCACATAGCTTTTTAGTATTATAAAAAAAAAGGAGGAGGAGAAGGAAAGTAAGGAGAAGAAGGAAGGAAGGAAGGAAGGAAGGAAGGAAGGAAGGAAGGAAGGAAGGAAGGAAGGAAGGAAGGAAGGAAGGAAGGAATAATATCAAGGTGTCAAAGTTTCCCAGCCCAGTATATTTTATACTGTAATTTCTACACAGAATAAAAGCAATAGTTGGTTCTGTATCCCATCCCTTTTTGTTCCCTGGTCTAAATCATTTCATATTTCCCTCCCCAGAAGCTACAAACCTCAAGCACTTCCCCTGACATCCCAGGACTTTGGCTAGGGAAAAGCAGTCCATGTCCATAGATTGCTTATAAAAGGTAGGCTTAGAGATACTTGGCCACTGGCCATGATTACAGCATTAGGAACTCCTCCCCAACTAGTGGCCACGCATATGCTATAGCCACTGCTTTTCACACCTACAGGGACACTGGAGTGTAAGCTCCATGGGAAAAGAACCATGTCTACCTGCTCCCAGTTTCTGTAGAGTCTACACTGTCCTTAGTGGGTTGCTGGATTGCAAAATTTAACCAGTAGTACCTTGTTTCATGATTCTGATCATGTTCCATAATGCTGTCTTCTACATAACTAGCAATATCATGTTTCAGCCAAATATTTTAAGAGTTCAGTTCCACCCTGTGACTCCATTGCTCTAACAAACTCAGTACAGGATGTCACCACCTGATCTATAAACACAAAGTTGGGGAAGGTTTGAACTACTGTTATCATTGACCTTGATCCTACAAAAGTCAATGCCAACATCTTCCAGGTCAAAAGTGCAGATCTACAGTGCAGAGAAGCAATACAGAGACCAATGGGTTGGTGTTTCTTACTAGCAGGAGGACCACTAGAAGACTTAGTCTCCTCTGAATCACAGTCCAGCAGGAACACCCAGATTATATATCTCAGTAGGGACAAAAGAGAAGCCCTGCAGGAAAATGTCATATTCCTCTAAATTTGGTTGTTCCTCACTTTCAGCCTCTAAGGAATTATCAAACCATTCCTCTTCCTTCCACATAGCATATTTTCTTCTTCTTCTTATCTTTCTATGGGTCAGACAGCACACTGTTGACTGTTGGCACTCTAAGAGGTCAGTCCTCCAATCTGTGGTCCAGCTGGTCCATCTCTGCTCTGACCCTGATGAGAGCCTCGCTGGATCGAAGGAATTAAAGAAGGAAGTGCAGAGGGAAAACTGCAGTGGATAAGACTGGATGGCCATCCATGGAATCTTCTGGAAGCTGGTGTTCAGGGACCAGTGTTCAAGGGGATCCCCAGCAGTGGTGAAGTAATCTAGGGAAATGCTCTTCCAAAGGAGTGGGCTTCCCTCTGGTTCTCAGCAGCTGCAAATTATAAATCAAAGATTATAAAGTTAAGCCACAGCACAAGTGGGAATCCTGATAAATACATGGCTTAAAGAAAACCTGATGAAGGATTCATTGCCTTTTAAATGAAGTCTGTGGTTTTTCAGACAATGAAGGAGACTATAGGAATACAGAGAATATGTCTAAATATCCTGGGTTCCTTCATCAATTTTGCAGTACCAGGAAAAAATAAAAAATAATAATTGCAATTAAATCCAAGTGAATCTGTGTGCATAATGTTTGTAATATAAGTGAGCTAAGGTGGGATGTATGAGAATGAGGAAAGAGTCCAGGAATGCAAAATGTTGTTCAATGTTACATGGAGTTGACCCAAACAGAGTACTGATTGGACAAGCTAAGAACCAAGTACATAACAATATTTAGGGATGAACTTGAACCCATGTTTTGTCCCATGAAAGTCAGAAGCACAGCAACCCAAGCCATGTTCAGTTCCTGGACAATTGGTGATTGGTTCCCAGAGTCATTAACAAAATAGAACAGAACGACCCTCTCCAAAAGGTAGTCTAGATGAAGGATTTCTAGTTCAGAGCCTATCTAACAAAATCATCACAGGCATTATATTATAGTGCCACCACTTTCGTAATGAGGAAAATGACCAAACACTTGCTATGCCCACCTGTCCCTGTTCTCACGTTGAGGAACCCAGCACCTATATAACATTTGATCATTCACATTCACTCTAGTTTCTCTAACATGACAGATAGCAGTTAAATGGAAAGTCTTCCAATCACAAGATCTGTATTTTTCATATTGGAGTATTATTAACAATTGGTTGCAGGGCATGGCAGCACACACCTTTAATCTCAGCAATTGGGAGACAGAGACCAGTAGATCTCTGTGAGTTCAAGGCCAGCCTGGTCTACTCAGCAAGTTCCAGGACAGCCAAGGCCACATAGAGAGATTCTGTCTCAAAAAAAAATAAATAAATAAATAAAAAAAAATAAAGCCAGAAGGCAGTGGCACACATCTTTGATTCCAGAACTCAGTAGGCAGAAGTAGGAAGATCTCTGTAAGTTCAAGGCCAGCCTGGTCTATAGAGAGAGTTCCAAGATAGCCAGGGCTACATAGAGAAACTCTGTATCGAAACCTGTTATGGAATATTGTTTTAAAGTGTGTTGCATTTTTTCCCTACTGCTTTTGTTAACAATGCAAGGATGTGTTGCATTTGTTTGATTAAATAGATTTAACCTGTGAGCAGGAGACTGAGTCAGCAAGTAGCTGACAGGAAGTGGTAGGGAGGAACCACGTATAGTGGGGGCTGAGCAGAAGGATGGCTGGGTTTTTGGAAGACGCCAGCAAAGGGAGACGGTGAGCTACTTGCTTTTCAGTCTCTCTGAGCGAGCAGAATTCCACCTCAACCTTTGAATTATGAGTTATTTAGAGAGAGAGAGATCTAGATAAAGTTTCCCTTAGTAGCTTTGAAGGAGTCGGTGCCTGAGGGAACAGAATCCCCTCAGGCTGTGGCCCCTTCAATGGGACCACTGCTGGGAGCAGTAGAGCTGCAATCTCTGATTAGGACAGTAGTTACTTAACGGGCAGCCACTATAAAACAAAAAAGTAACTAATATACTTAGCAATTTGTAGTATACATTTATTATGTCATAGATGAAAAAGGAAAATGCTACTCATCTCTTAGTTCTAGGTGAAATAAGGGCGGGGGGCAATCAGTTTTTCCTCTCTAGGAGTTTCTCGGAAAGCCTCACCCAAGGGACTGACTTTGATCTCATTTACCCAGAGACATCAGATGTTCAGTTCTCTCTCTCTCTCTCTCTCTCTCTCTCTCTCTCTCTCTCTCTCTCTCTCTCTCTCTCTCTCACACACACACACACACACACACACACACACACACACACACACACAATGTTCAAATGTGAATGCTTGGTCCCTAATTAGTGGAACTGTTTTGGGAAGAATTAGGGGGTGTGGCCTTGTTGAAGATGTGTCACTGAAGGTGGTCTTTGAAATTTCAAAAGCTCAAGCTATTCCCAGTTAGCTCTCTCTCTCTCTCTCTCTCTCTCTCTCTCTCTCTCTCTCTCTCTCTCTCTCTCTCTCTCTCCAACTTGTGGATAAGGTATAAGCTCTCAGCTACTGCTCCAGTACCATGCCTGCCTGCCTGCTGCCATCCTCCTCACTGTGATGATCCTGTCACAGAGGATTCACCCTCTGAAACTGTAAGCAAGTCCACAATTAAAAGTTTTCTTTTGTGAGTTGCCTTGGACCACCATGTGTCTCTTCACGGAGATAGAATAGTAACCAAGAGAGTGGCACTAGCATTCTCATAAGATATTGACAGTGTGTAACGGAGCTTTCACACATGAAAGTCTCAATTACCAATATCTGAGAAGAAACGAGAGGTAAGACACAAAGGAGCAAGGCAAAGAGGGTGTCTTTACACGCTTGTTTCATCTTATCAGGAGTACACATAGTCACTTCAGACACTTTACTTCCAAGAAAACAGAACAGCTGCCAAGCCTAGCCCAAGAAAAAGTCATTCTTTCGGAGCACACAGAAGAGGTGGCTCCTTCAGAATTGATGTCTGTAGAGAAGCCTACACTCCAGTGCCTCCCCTAGAGAGATGTCTCAATTTAAAAGCAAGTGAGCTGGAGGGTAATGGCTTAAACAGTTAAGCCCAGATCTTCCAAATCCCAGCTCACAGCAAGGCCCAAGAAAACTCTCATGAGCACAACACACAGCTTTCATTGCAGACACACAGAGAGAGGGCATCTTTTTCAAAGTCCAGAGCAGCAGATTGGTGTCATCTGGCTATTAATTTTTCTTTCCTGGACAACAGTCTGGCTTGGTGTATCTGTGGCCTGGAATGAGAATCTGCATGCTAATAAGTTCCTGGGAGACTCTGGCATTCTGTGTGAAGGGACCATCCCATAGTGAGGGACAGAAGGTCTCTGGAAGAGCATGTTTTAGGGGCATCATCTGAGCCCAAATATCCCAAGAATGTATAAACTAGTCTTCCATCATGTGGTAAGTCTCTATATGTATGATCATGTGCAGGGGTGGACACCAAGATGGACAAAGAAAATGCCCTCTGTTGTAAAATCTATTAAGACTGTGGCTATGCAGCTCAGTGGCCCCTAGTCCAAGGCCCTGGGCTCTATCCTCTACAATGCAAAGAGAAGGAAGAGAAGGATGAAGATGAAGAAGAGAATGTCAGAGACCAGCCTGGTCTACAGAGCTAGTTCTAGCACAGCCAGGGCTACACGGAGACACCCTGTCTCAAAAAACCAAATGAAGAAGAAGAAGAAGAAGAAGAAGAAGAAGAAGAAGAAGAAGAAGAAGAAGAAGAAGGAGAAGGAGAAGGAGAAGGAGAAGGAGAAGGAGAAGGAGAGGGAGAGGGAGAGGGAGAGGGAGAGGGAGAGGGAGAGGGAGAGGGAGAGGGAGAGGGAGAGGGAGAGGGAGAGGGAGAGGGAGAGGGAGAGGGAGAGGGAGAGGGAGAGGGAGAGGGAGAGGGAGAGGGAGAGGGAGAGGGAGAGGGAGAGGGAGAGGGAGAGGGAGAGGGAGAGGGAGAGGGAGAGGGAGAGGGAGAGGAAGAGGGAGAGGAGGAAGAAGAGGAAGAAGAAGAAGAGGAAGAAGAAGAAGAGGAAGAAGAAGAAGAGGAAGAAGGAGGAGGAAAAAGAAGGAGGAAGAAGAAGGAAGGAGGAAGAAGAAGGGAAGAGGAAGAAGAAGAAGAAGGGAAGGGAGGAGGAAGAGGAGGAGGAGGACAAAGAAGCGAAGAGGAGAGAAAGAAGACCTTACTTAGACACTTGAAAAGGGATATTCGGGAGCTGAGGAGATGACATAGTTGGTAAAGGGAGGACCTGAGTTCAGACCCCTAGCATTCATGTCACAGCCAGCCAGCCAGGCACAGTGTGGCACACGTCTAATCCTGGTGCTGCAGGGGCAAAGACGGACTTCAGCCAGCCTTGCTGGATCTGAGATCCAGGTTCACTGAGACTCTCTCAAAAACAAGAGGAAGAGCAGTTTAAGAAAATACCCAGCATCAACTTGTCACCTCCAGACTCACCCACATCCATGTGCACATACCCACACAAACATATGCATATACCACAGAGGCGGTGGGGGGGAGGGATATCATTATAGAACAATGCTGTTGAGAAGGAACACAGATTAGTGTCATATAAACATGTTCTATACAATTTCCAACTCCCTGACAGGCAAAATCACCTTTTTAAATCCTAAACCCCTATGCATGAGACTGATTCAGTGAGCCTGAGGAAAGGTCTGGAATCTATACTTTCCACTATCTCTTAGGTGAATCTTCTATAACCAGTTTACAGGTGGGAATTTGGACTGCATGCTTGAATAGGGAATTTTAAAGCTTTCTAGTTATATCTCAATTTTTAAAAAATCCATAAAGTAGTGTGGGTGACTCACATCACATGCAAGCAGGTTATCTGGCTCCCTGGGTCTTTGTGACTGTCAGTGGCATCCTCTTGGCAAGAGACAGGAAGACTGACTGATAATATTAAGAGCACTTATTTATCAAATACTTAGAAAGTGGCCAGTACTCACAACACAGAGCACAAATTTGTCTCTGTGCCATGGTGTGTCAGATGATGGCTAAAGACCAAAGATGTGGCTGATATTATTGTGCTGTTGCTATTACTAAGATTTTAAACATCCTCACAACGAGAGCATAGTGAGGTTAAATTACTTGACCAGGCTCACATCTAGGAAGATGCGGATAGGAAGCAAAATGCCTTCTTCTCAAATCATATCTCTGATGGATCTGATGTTTCTACCGTTAGATTTGGAAACAAAGTAATAATAGCAATAACAATATGAGCATTTTCCATGTTTGTTCCAATCTGTCTATCCAGAGATGTTAAATTCTCTGCACAGATTATCTCATATAATTCTGCTGGGTGCTCACTCTCTCCAATTTGCTCAAGTGGAAACTGAGGCAGAGGATGTTTAAGTAATTTTTCCAAAGACATACAACTAGTAATTGATGAAACCAGAATTTGAACAGAGATGCTTAGCACCAAACCACTTAGATTTCCAAACTGGAATGCCTCCAGAGACTAGGGTAATAAAGCATGAAGTCTTCTTCCCGCAAATGTTTCTTTACATATAAAATAACATCTGCCCATCTCTTATTTGTCTTAGCACAGTAGTATAACCGCCCCCTCTGTTGGGGTTTGTTGATTTGTTTGTTTTATTTTTGTTATGTTTTGGGGAAGAAATCTCACTATATAGTTCACTCTTGCCTGAACTTTCCTCGATAGTCCAGGCTGCTCCCAAATTCACAATCCTCTGGTCTCTGATTTCTGAGTACTAAGATCATAGAAGTCTGGTGCTACACCAAGTGCATAATCTCTCTTAAAACACAAAGCATAAAGTGAGGGTAAACAGAAAATGATGGTTTCTCTCAATGTTGGGGATACTAAAGGACACAGAGCTGTGGAAAGTGGAAGAGAGTCCACTCCATCAAAAGGGGTCACCACTGTTAGACTCCTGCCCTCGATTTGAAAAGCATGAGAGGCTGCGTCACTACCATATTTGCTGAGCTGAAGCCAAGAAAACAAGATTTTTACAGTCTTTTAATTTGCTTTAAAAAAGATAACAAAGAATTGTTCAAATCGAATTTGGCCTGGAGCAGTCACCCCGACCCCTTGTTCCTAGCCAGGTGTAAGACCTGGAGAGAAAAATGAGCCAAGGAAGGGAGCGGGTGTGGCAGGGCTTGAGGGGTCTTTCTTTACAAGGCAGGGAAAGCCAGCAGCCTGGTTGCTCTGGTTTGTTAAAGCGGGAAAATGGATCAGATTGGGAGACATCCCTGGCAATGCTGTGAAGGCCAAATAGCGAGAAAAGAGGGCTGCAGGTGTGATAAGAAGCAGGCCCCAGGCAGCTGCTGCTGGGAGCCTCGGGTCAGGACTGCGGGGATGGCCATCACAGAATGGAATGGTCAATGAATAGCAGAGATTTTCCCAAATCAATGAAGGCGTTACCGACGAAGTCAGAGGACTCCCACATATTCTCTCTTATGTGTCTAGACTGTCACCTTACTTTAGAAAGATATACTGTTATCTTTAAGACAGGGAAATTAGCACACATGAGGAAGAAGGCTAGGAAAGGGAAAAGACTGCAGGACAAAATGTGTGTGGAGCTTGTCTTGGCATATAGAAAGGAAAGAAAATGTTCTTGGCCAGGGAGGCGACAGCTTTAAAACTGCCTAGAAAAACAAATGTGAAGGAGAGGAATTACAAGCACACATATGAGGAGGTCAGGTATTAAGAAATTAAGGAGAAATGTGGGAAGTCAGCAGGGGGAAAAAAATAATCAGGCAATGAACAGTCAAGTCTCCTGAAGTCAGATTCAATGCAGAGAGAAACCAGCAAAGGCATTTTTAAAACGTGTTGTCATGAGGGCTCCAAGGAGATTGCTTTAGCAGAGGCAGAACTCAAGAACACAGACCACAGTGGAGAGATTTATAGGGAGCAGAACTCAGGGAGCCAACATATAGGAAAGGATTTTGGTTACTGGAGACCAACAGGGAAAGATGAGTCTTAGAGATGTCAGAAAGGAAAATATGACAGGATTTTGGAATACCCTCAAAGTGAAAAATAAAGCTTATTCTGTAGAAAAGAAATACAAGTCCTCTCCCACAAGCGCTTGAGGAGCTGCCCTGAGGAGAGCCAAGGATAACACCAAAACTACATTCCAAGTGCATGAGGAAGAGGCTGCAGTTACCAGAAAGCCCCAAAGGGAAGGAAGAGAAGATTGCCGTCGTCACCAGCCTTCCTTTTCATTGGTTATAACATCACCCAAACCGGAATAAAATTTCAACAGTACCAACTTTTCCAGGGATAATCCTGCCATGACCCACAGAATTCTGCAGGGTTGCCGCAGGCAGGAAGAGAGAAGAAAATGGGAAGGACCTTCACTATCCACATGGCCCAGAGATCAAAAGACCACCACCAAAACGTAACATATATCCTACCTAAAAGCATGAAGCTGGACATTGAAAGGGAACGAAACAGAAGAAGGCAGGAAGACGTCACAACGTTGAGTGCAGCAGGGACTAGCACTGACCAATCAGCTCTGGGCTCCCTGGCATTTTGCCCGTGTTTGCCATGTACCTCCCACGATAAAGTCACTTCATTTTTCCAGAAACCAAAACTGCTGCGGTGCCATTGTAAAACTTACGGAAAGTGACACAGAGTCAGGACTTAACTGGATTGACATACATCTGTACTTTGCTTGTTTTGAGTCCGTCTTACCATGTCATCCACTTCTGAGCTCCAGTGAGTCAGGGATCCGGTGACCTCAGCCTCCGGAGTCCTGCACGGGCCAGGCCTGGCTTCAGCTTACACATTGTCCACTGAACAGACTGCTGCACTCTGGTCCTGTCTTCCACCTGGATGAGTACAGAAGGCTTGCCAACCCAGACTCTCCAATTTCCCATCAAGTATGTCATTGGAATGATCTTTCTAACATTCACATTTCATCATCGTGCCGCCCTACTCAAATCCTCTCAGTAAATCCCCTTGAATCTAGGTAGACAGCACTCTGCTTAGCACACCCTTCAAAATGCTTCAGGAGCTGGCCCCGCTCACGCACCAAGCCTCATCTCAAGTTCTCCTCCTTGCAGGTGACAATTCAGTGACTCCAGGTAGAGTTAAGTCCCTGGAATGTGGTCAGTGGTGGTGGCACAGGCCTTTAATCCCAGCACTTGTGGAGGGAGGCAGAGGCAAGCAAATAGGATCTCTGCGAGTTCAAGGCCAGCTCGGTCTACAGAGTGAGTTCCAGGCCAGCCAGCGCCACACAGAGAAACTCTGTGTGTGTGTGGTGGGGGGTGGGAGGGCACAAGGGAAGAGTCACTGGAAGGCACCTTGTTTAGTCTCCCCTCCAGGCCTTTGCACACTTGGCCCTTGTGTGCCTTCTCCTTGACCTCTTATCTCCCTTTTCTGCAGTTTAGGCTACTGCTCTCTCCTTTCCCACAACATAACAGTCTTTGCTGCAATCCTCTCTACCTGTTCATGGTCTCCAGAGCCCTTCCTGTTTCTGCCCTGGCTATCTTTGAATCCACTGTACCCACCATGTGCCCTGACAGGTCATAGATAACTACACATTTGTTTTGAAGTGGATGAATAATTCCGATAGAGTGGGGATCTGAGCGGTTGCTCATTCAAATTCTCAGAAACCTGCCCCTAGATTTTTTAAAAACAAGGTCTTCCTATGTAATCCCATGTTGACCTTTGGTTTATGATCCTCCTGCCTCAGCCTTCCAAGTGCTGAGTGAATCTATGTTTTTTTTTTTTATTTTATTTGTGCATTAGTGTTTTACCTTCATGTAGACTTGTGCATCCCATGAGTGCCTTGTACCCACAGAGGCCAGACAAGGATGTCAAAGCCTCTGGGAATGATTTAGAGATAGCTGTGAGCTGCCATTTAAGTACTGGAATTGAAACCCAGGTTCTCAGGAAGACCAACTAAGGCTCTTAGCACTGAGCCACCTCTTGTGCCTCCAAAGGCCCTCCTCTTGACATCTGTAATTTACCATCCATTGCCACAGATTCTTTTCTTAGCTATTTCAGACAACCCACTAACATTTCATAGAATGTGTGCCCTGTGTGCTTCCTGTGGTCTGGGTTATGTATAATTCCAGAAGCAGATTAGTGTAGAAGAGAAATCTGAATTTGTCCACCTTGCCACAATCCACCATCTCTTTGTATTTTTTTCAGGATGAGCTAGAGGATCCTTGACAATCTGTGAAACATTTGGAAATTATCATCTGGCCACTCAATCACTGGACCCTACAAGACCTCAAGGGTCTTAATAGTTGAGAATAAATTTTGTTTATTATCATCCCAGAGTCCAACATAACAGCTGGCATATAAGAACAGGCTTAAGCTAAATGAATTAGTAAACAAATGAACAATCAAATCAAGCCAAGTCTTAGATTAAGCTGCAGAATCTGGCCAGGCATGATGTTGTACACCTTTGATGCCAGCATTTAGGAGGCAGAGACAGGCAGATCTCTGTGAGTTCTAGGCCAGCCTGGTCTACAAAGCAAGTACCAGGACAGTCAGGGCTGCTACACATGGATACCCTGTCTCAAAAAACAAAACAAAACAAACAACAACAGCAAAAAAAAAAAATGCTTTAGAATCTGGGTCAGAGTCTCAGCAGGGATCTCCATCACTACACAGTGACACAGCTCCTAAGGTAGCAGCCCTTTACACACACACACACACACACACACACACACACACACACACACCAGATGACTAAGTCTGTAAGATACAGAGTCAGGGCAAAGAAAGACAGAACAGAATTAAGATGGGACCAGACCAGGCTTCTTCTATGTCCTAAGGTCCAGAAGGCCAATGTGGATAGGCAATGTTGCACAGAGACTGAAATGACCTCATCTGGCCCCTACAGTCCCACTGAGGCAAAGCATAGACCACATTTACCAGTAGATAAATAAGTAGACAGACTGATAAAGTATCCACCACACACTTTCAGAATCTATTAAGAAAACTCTTTGGTGATACATTACTTTAGGTGTGCATCAATAGTAACTATGAATAAATGTCTAACTGAAACAAAGGTATTAGGCTAGTTCATATACCTTTCAAAATTAGAACCAAACATCAGCAGAAATATCTGAACAGCATCTTTACACATACACACACACACATACACACACACACACTTTGAAATTTACCTACTGCCAACTTGTTAGTTATTTGAATAAACATTATTTCAGCCACATGCTTTAGCACCAAATAGTACCTTGCAGTCAGCTTAAAAACCTTTATCAAAGTTGGAGTACAGTATTATTTTGACACTAGACAGTCCTTTGCTTTTGTGTGGAATCACTGTGTTGCCTGAACAGCGTATGATTTCGCTTTTGTGCAGACAATCAGCAGGTCATTAGTGTACCATACAAATCGCCCTGGACTCAGGATGGAACCCTGGGGGACTGAAGCCATAATAGACTGGAGAGTAGATACAGTGTTGCTGACAGTTACCTCTGATGGCAGTTAAAAGGTATGATTGCAACCACATGACAACTTAATATAACAGATCCCTGAGCTGTTCACAAGGCAAATTCTGATTAATAGTGTCAATAATCATTGTGAATTTTTAAGTTCTGTGAAGCGGTCCATTTTAGCCTACCACTAGAGCATAAAACTGCACAGTTATTTATTAAGTAAATGTTTTATCACTCTTTTGCTCCTACAACTTGATGAACATGAGTTTACTCAGATACAGAAGGTGAAAGAGTTTTGCTGAATATTAAGAAAGTTCAGGATGAAATTCTTGAATAAGAAAATGAATATGAGTTACACTGAAAGTCCATATATGAACTGGAATTTTCCATCTTTACATACATACGTACAAATGAGTACACACACACACACACACACACACACACACACACACACACACACGGGTCTACTTCACTCTATCCACATCTGGTAATGATGTGGGCATAATGAAAAGATTTCAGATTCCCTCCAGAAAGCCCTTAGGCTACAAGCAAAGCATCCTACATCTAATAAACCCATCTTAGCTAGATCTCCCATATGGCAAAGCCCTGTTTTGCTTTATTCCAACAAATTGGTCCATGGATTCTTCTCACAGCTGTTGCTACTATTGTTTATGATCCATTGAATCCTGGCAGCACTCCAGAGACCAATGTGTAACAGATTTAGGATATCCCTTCACCGAGCTGTGTGCACATGAAGTGACGTCACCTGTGAGGAGGCCTGAACACCCAGGAAATGTAAGGCAGGACACAACTAAGGGAGCAAGGGCACGAAGAAATTGAATCACAATTGTCAGGACACCGAGTGTTAGGAGGAAAGCCAAAGTTGGTGTCTAAGACAGAGTACCAGCTAGGAGACAGATGCTGAGTAAGCTAGAAAACAAATAAATATTTCGTTCTGAGAATTTCCCCTCCATTATATGCCATCTCAGCTTGGTTTGACATAAGAAACATTGGTATCCCTGTGCTGGATCTGAGCTGGGGTGTCCTCTGGCTGTGGGGGACCATCCTGCTGGGGTAGAAAGCTGGGCGACTTTCTAAAGCAGTTTTTCCCTGCTAACACAACATTTAGAAAGTTTACTATACATGCCATATAAACACTACCAATCTGTAAAAGGAAACAGGCTTTTCTTAACTATGACTCCAGTTCACTGGCTTTGTATATTCTGGAAGTTTCCTCCTTGATTTATAACTTCCATACATAACAACAGTTACTTTTTTGTTTTGCTATGACACTCCTAGAATTAATGTATCTTGTCAATATACTAAAAAATAAGCAAGTTAAACTGAAGTGATGCTTCAAAAATAAGGCCTGTTTAATAGTAAATCTATAGATCAAATTCATGTGTTTAAAACAACTTGACAGTCACCACCAAGAAATGGATCTGGAATTAAAAGTTAGCAATATTAGCAAGCTATCAGTCATTACTACTAATATGTAGAGATAATCTCAACTCTTCCAATTTGTCTACATGAGTCCCAAGGACCCAATTACATAGCACTTTGTGTTAACCAACATCATCATCAGGCTTTCAGAGGTTTCCTCCCCTAGAAGTTTCCTTCTCCATCCCATTTTCCTTTCAATCTCAGGCAAGTACTTCATGAAATTTAGAAGAAAAGACTCTGCCTGTTCTGTATTGATTTGAGGTTCCTGTCTGCAGCTTAGGGGCTAACTCCTCCTCTTTGCCCTCTTTTTCCATGGTCTTTCCTTTAGAGCTTTCCTCTTTTCTTTTCTTTTCTTCTGGACTTTCCCCTTCCCCCATGCTTTGAGTATTAATTTGAAAGCTCTCTCATTCTCTACACTCTAAGGAAAAAGAAGAGGGTTTTAAAAAAGGAGAACAGGCTCAGGAGAGCAAGCGACCAACGAAAAGATAAGAACTTGGAAGCTCCTTAACCTATGACCCTCAGCTTCTGTTCCTGTGAGAGCCAGAAATGGCTGCATATTCTAGAAAGGCTAAAATGAAAAAGACAATGAAGGAGAGAGACTACTGGAAGGAAGATCCACTTGGACTTCTTCCCTGCCTTCCTTACAATGTATCTCCAGTAGTCCTCACTCTCCTGGAAGGGATGGAATCCATTGAAGAGTTTTTAGAGTACATAGAAGGGATAAATGCTATGAAGTAAGACCCCACTTACAAAAGCAAAACCCAAACACCCCCACCAGCATGCACACACCCAGACACATGCACTTCCCCAGGGCCTTTTCATTCATTGCTCAAGTGTTTTCCACTGTACCCCACCCACTCTTCCAGGCCAGCACATACCACCAGGCCCGCCTCACACCTGAACTTCTGGTTGAGCCAGAAGAGCACTGGAAGTCTGGGGGTGGGGCCAGGAACCCAGCAAGGCTTCAGGCAGTAGGCAAGGCCACCAGCCACTGTCTGCACAGGGCTGGAAGCTCATGCTCTCTAAAACCACCCCTGGAAAGTTGGGTAGGAGGGGCAGCTGGCAAGGCCCAAGACAATTTGGGTGGATACCAGGAGGCTTCACCCATCTTCCACCACGTTCTAGCCCCGGCTACAATGTTAGAAGGTGCCAGAACGTCCTAATTCCAAGTCCCAACTTCCGGTTAAACCAGAACCTGGACATTCGGAGGAGGACCCAAGAATGTGACCAGCCAGGTGTAGGGACATTGCTGCCACAGTTCTCGTCACTGCTTCCATGCATGCATTCCAAGCCATCTAATAGTGTTGTTAGAGAAACACTCGGAAATTGTGCTTAAAAAGAAAATCTTCTGTTCTCGTCTTTGATATGAACAATCAATAATGACTGTCATTTGTTGAACACTTCCTACACATGGGACTACACTCTGTGTAATAGGTCACTTAATCCTAACAACCACCCTAAGCAGCAGGGACTGTAATTATCTCTCCTTTACATACTATACAACTGGAACTTGGATAAAATAACTGAATTCTGGCTACTAAAAAGACAGATGCGGAATTTTATAGCAGATAAAGCTGATGCTTCACATGTCTAGCCAAATTGTATAGAAAACCAAAATTCTATACATTTGACAACATTCTTCCTGGATAGGACTTTAAGGATCTTTGACCTCATTTGGTTAAGGAATAGAATTCAGTAGCAGGAGGCACATAGTTTACCTCTGTCTGTCAAGGTGCCTGAGGCCAGAAGTAGATTGAAGAAATCAGATAAGCAAGTGGCAGAGATAATCCACTTTCAAAACAGAATTGGAGGGGGCGGGCAAGCAAGTGTGCATTCTTGGCTCAGTCTCCCCAGAGCTGACTTTTCTCAGGTAAAAGCATTTCCCTGCTCTTTCAGGGACAACCAAAAGATGAAATGGCAGGGGTAGGTGATTCGAAATGAGCCAGCAAGAAAAGACTTTTCCTGACTAATCCTGGTGACCTGGGTTTGATCCCCAGAACTCATCTAAGGGTAGAAGGAGAGAACTGACTCCAGAAAATAATCCTTTGACCTCTGCATGCACACCATGGCACACACACCTACAACACATCATGCAAGCAAACCCAGACACTAATAAAAATGAAATAAATGATTTTTTTAAGGAAGAAAAAAACTGGAAATGTATCCACCATGACTTCAGTCACAGCTCCAAATAGACAAATGCTAACACATGATGTGGTAATATCAGCCACCTACTTTTGAATTTTCCATGAATCATTTTTCTGAGAGATACAAACTTGAGCCAAGGAGAAGCCTAATAAAGTACTAGGAAAATTCTGAGAACTTTGTAAAGAAAAAAATCAATGAAGACAGAGTCAACAGTACCTTCAAGTCAAAATGGTTCCTAGCTCTTAAAATAAGAACACTCGCCAGGCAGTGGTGGCACACGCCTTTAATCCCAGCACTCGGGAGGCAGAGCCAGGTAGATCTTTGTGAGTTCGAGGCCAGCCTGGTCTACAGAGCAAGATCCAGGACAGGCACCAAAACTACACAGAGAAACACTGTCTCGAAAAACCAAAAAAAAAAAAAAGAACACTCATAATTTTATAGTAGTAGCAACTATGAATGTAGCATAATAGCTCGTGTGTGTGTGTGTGTGTGTGTGTGTGTGTGTGTGTGTGTGTGTGTGTGTGTGTGTGACAGTTTTCTCCTTCCACAGAGACCTTAAGACTTCTCATGCTGATGATTTTGGGGCATTAAAACTGAAAGATTCCAGTTGACCCAAATTGCTCTCAGCACCCAGGAGCCTCCTTCTGGCAGTTAGTTATCAAAGGAGTTCCCACTTCTGGAGAGCAATGAGTAACAAGAGCAGGATCTGAGTGCTTACCCTCCCATTCCCTTAAAGCTTTCATGCAGCTGAGTTTCAGACTGTCTAAGTTCACAGCAGCATCCCTTCCTTAGCCCTATGGATACTCTGCTACCCAATAGCCTTGTGTAAAATCAGGATGAAAACTCCCAGACTATGACCGCTCCAATCTCCATCAAAAACAGCAATCATAGTCAGGTGTGGTGGTACACACCTTTAATCCCAGCACTCAGGAGGCAGAGGCAGGTGGATCTCTGAGTTGGAGGCCAGCCTGGCCTACAGAGCAAGTTCCAGACAACCAGGGCTACACAGAGAAACCCTATCTCAAAAAACAAAACCAACCAAACCAAACCAAAAAAAAAAAAAAAAAAAAAAAAAAAAAAAAAACAGCAGTCAGGGGCCTTAGACTATGTTATCTACAGAGTAGACCAGCTTTTATGGACATCAAATGATAAAAAAAATATTTATCTAGTTGTTCTGTGTACTGATTTTTAACCAATACTTACTGAATGTCTGCTAGGTGGGAGCCACTAAGAAACGAAGATGCACTGACCATGGAGGGCCATAGTCACAGAACAAAACTTTGGCATTCTGGTCTGAAACTCTAAACTGTTAGTAAGAGGTCATACATGCCCAGAAGAAACTTACAATCTAGTGTCCTATGCATTCTTTACAATCCATCTGACTCACCTCAAAATGCACAGCCCGAGGGAATGATACATGCAAGAGTAAGTTTGGAGAAGAGAGTTGGAAAGGATCCAAGACAAAGCAAATATGAATAAGATGTCAGAGGAAAAAGTAAGAATGACTACCAACACAGCTCCGTGTTCCAAGCTGGGTCAGTGGGACGACAATGAACTATTGCTAAGAATTCATCCTGTGTCACCTGTATTCCAAGTCACTGCCAAGTTCACCAAAACGTTGTCAAGGGTGGTGGCGCAAGTTTTGTAGAGCTTCTAGCAACATCTCATGCCAGCTTATAGTTTTGGGTGGAAACCATACAAAATGTGCTGGTTTTATAGGGTTTGAACCTGAAAGAAAGCAAAATGTGGTGATTTGAGGTGTATTTTTCTTAGGTTTTTTTTTTTTTTTTTTTTTTTTTTTTTTTTTTTTTTTGGTGGGATTTTTTGTTTGTTTGTTTGTTTTTTTGGTACTTGGACATAAAAATTCAGAAACAAACTTGGGAGGTCCAATCGGAAACAATTAAACATTTTTCACACTATGCTTTCAGTAACCACAGGGGTATTCTGCCAAAGGAGGCTACAGATGCTTGTTCTGAGTGTCTTCAGCAAGTTTTTGAGATGGACCAGGTAGGCCATATTTATATGACAAAAACTAACTTTGAGGTAAGGAAGATTGCCTCTTTTGGAACCAATTGTCTACTTGGGGAGAGAAAATACAGAGGGTTTTATGCATGTTGCTGTGTTAATAATACAACTCACTAGCGAATATTTCTTTGGCAGAAATGTCTTGGTCAGCCTGCTGAGAACAGTTCCAAAGCTTGAATCTGAAATGAGTGTAGGCAGTGTTTGTTTTCTATTACATGTCTGCTATTAAACCTACTCATGGAAAAGTGCAGAGTATAAATGAATAGGAAGTGTCACCAACAAGGTAACAGAAATGAATATCCACAGGTGTGGCAAAACTCACTGTTTTTCTTACTATTTACCATTCTTAATCTTAGGGTCCAAATTCCAGTTTAAAACAGGATTCCTGTCTCATTCTTCCCTTCCTTTCTTGGGCCCCCTTGTAAGGAGCAGATAGCTGAAATGCCTCGTGGGAACATGGGAGTGTGGGGCTGGCTGTCTGGGGTAGTAAGCAAGAGGGCTCTATGATGGCTTAGGAGCGCCTTACTGACAACAAGAAAATTGACCCTCCCCAGGCTTGTTTTGCAGATTTCTGGGAGGCCCATTCTTTGGATATGCAACCAAACCAAACATCTACTTCATTCTTAGGCTAAGGAAATCAAGATCCCTTCATTGACAATGGAAACTTTACTTTCTCACAAGGAAACAAAATTTCTTCTTCTTTTATAATTTTGTGTTGCTTTCTTTTCTTTTTGGAGGAACATTATAAACATTCGTTGTAATGTGCATGACCAGAATGGGAGGAATTATCCCTTTTACCACCGAATGCAAATATTTATGTTATCCTGAAAGCTCGTCGCGTGGACCTTATGCCTTCAGCACACTTAATAATCCAAGATGGGGCATTGGCTTAACTGTTCCTTTGGTGGAAGAAAGAGAGTTTACAATCTAATTAAATTAGCCTTGCAGGGGGTGATTAATCTTCTTAAGAAAACAAACTGCTTTCAAACACTTCACTATCCACTGTTTCTGGCGATTAATGAAATAATTACCAAGAGTTCTGGCCTATATCTGAAGCAGACCAGTTATGAATCTCAGACGAAGAGCCTTTGGCCCTGGCTTGTAGAAATGTGACCTGAATGGTAGATAACAACATTCCATGATTTTTTTGTTGTTGTTGTTTTGAATTGCTTTAATTCAGTTTTGAGACAAGATGTCATAGTGGAACCCTAGCTGGCCTGGAATTCGCCATGTAGTTCAGGATGTAGTTCAAACATTTGGCAATCTTCCTATCTCAACCACCACAGTGCTAGGGTTACAGGCACTAGCCACCATGCCCACCTAGTGTTCTACAACTTGTACACCCATATTTTTCCTGGTCTGCCCACAAATAAGCCTTCCATAATAATGGAGCTTTCCTGTACTTCTATTGGAGTTATTCAAACTCAAGAAGCCAATGAGGGAAAGTTAAATAATTGTCTTTTGAGATGACTAGGTGGCCCACACTCAGAAGCAGAAGCAAGACTTCAAGTCAGTCTAGGCTGTACAGTGAGTTCCCCAGCAGCTGATGCTATGAGACCAGGGCAGTGGGATGGAGATTTTCTTCTATTAACAACTTTCAAAAATACATAGGACCTTCATTCAAGGCTATAACTTAATCAGATTCATTGGGAGCCCATTTGGCCAAGGCATTGTAAGGCTTAAATGTAACTATTAATAGCCATATGGATCATTGTAATCACCATGCACCTGAACCAGGTGTCCAAGGAGTGGACAGGTAACGCAACTTGTTTACAAGGTCTTCAATTAAACAAGCAAATTCTCCAAAGACAGTTTGTTCTGAAAAATATCACCTTACTGAAGCACCACGATCAAAACTCTTTTACAAAGTTACTTATGGGATAATGTATTCCATTCACCAATCTCCCTAAAGAATTGATGGCATTTTTATGTAGATAAAATTAAATTTAGAAGAATCCACCCAATTGCAACTGACTTATAAATACATGCAGAGCAGAAAGTAAAAGACTGAATGTTTCACACTGTTTACTACTCATCAGACTCAGTTGTGAGCTCTACAAAAGATAAATGTTGTCATTTATATTCCAAAGAAGGAGACAAAGAAAGCAATAATTACAATAAAACCTGTGAAATGCTATAAAAGAAACAAGCAATGGGTACTAGACAGGCTTGAATGCAAGGACTTAATTTTAAGTATCAGAGAAGGTTTTGCAGGGCTATGTCACTTGAGCTGAGTTGGAGATGCTAGACAAGTGGTCGGTGAGCCAGAGAGGCTTCCTAGAGCAGGGGGGTGAGTCTGTGTGAAAGCATCACCAAAACGGTCTTGATGAAAACCGAATTTGACGTTGACGTTAAGCATTCCCTTGTACTCTCTGAACGTTCCCTTTCATGCCACACCTTGCTAAGCACTTTCCGGGCATTTCTCTAGTCTAACGTGACAGTCACTGTGTCAGTTGGTTCTATTCCAATGGTCATTTTTCCAATTGTTCTGAAAGGAAACTGTGGCTCAGGAAAGTAACATAACTTGTTCAGTATTACATAACAGTCAGGATTCAGAGTCCATGCTTCTCAGAATAGTCTACTACCTCCCAGGGATTCCAGAAAAAGGAGCTAGTCTTTCCTCAGGAGGCAACAGGAAGCCACTAAGAAATCTAACCAACTTGGCTGGAACCTTAAATCCAGCACTTGGAAGGCAAAGGCAGAACTCTCAGCATTCAAGACCAGCCTGGTGTACAGAGTGAGTTCCAGGACAGCCAGGGCTACATAGAGAAACTCTGTCTCAAAAATAAATAAATAAATAAATAAATAAATAAATAAATAAATAAATAAATAAATAAAAGAAATTTAGGCAACTCTCCTAAAAGTAAGCATTAGTAGTTTTTTTTGTTTTTAGAGAAACTACTTTTATTCTTTGGCATTTTTTTTAACCCTTTGGATCAATATTTGATTCCCACTATCTAAATTTGATTCTCACCTTTGTTAGAAAAGTGATTTAGGAGAGACCTTTCTGGAGATGGAGATGCTGCTTAGTGGTTAAGAGCATTTACTGCTCTTGTGGAGGACCAGGTTCAGTTTGCAGCGTCTACACCTCAGCTCACAACCATCTATAACTCCAGTTCCAGGGAACACAATGGACATGGCTCTAGGGAAACGTGATGGCCCAGGGCATCAGGCAGGCACATGGTACACACACATACATACATTCAGACAAAACACTCATAAAATAAACATGAATACATATTTTAGAAGGGAGTGAGAAGAGGAAGGAGGGGGAGAGAGATTGAGAGCCTTTTATCCACATGACTCGCAACTCCCAGAATAAAGAGGAGCAACAGCGATGTGATTTCCAGGAATGGGAGCTATAATGTGCCTATTCTGATACATTTTTTAAGTACCCTACAGAATCCAGCATGGCTGTCTCACCACACAAACATGGTGGACTCCATTTCCATATCTACTCTTATTAAGGCAGCATCAGATGCCTAGACCTTGATATCGTCAGTTCAAAATTCTTCAGCAATCTTTGCTTCATAATTGATGGTTTTTAAAGGGCAAGATTTGCTTAGAACCATGTAAAAGGCAGAAGGGTGGAACTACACTGATCTAAAATGATTTAATTTTCTAGAAAATTACTACTTTCTACAAGCTGTATAAACTTTAATTAAAAAGACAAGGAGGTCTATTCTTTCTTCTCACACACATGAGACATGCTAAACTCTTGGGATTCTGGGAGGGAGGGAGGAAGTGAGGGAGAGAGAGAGAAAGAGAGAGAGAACTGAAAAGATTGCCATTTCTAACAAAACTCTAATTAAGATGGAATGTTTATTGCCATGTTTAATGACTAACAAGAAACCAGCATTTGTTGCTTTTTCCTGGAGAAATCTTAGCTTCAAGTTTTGTGTAAAGCCAAGTTATAAAGTGAACTCAGAGCTCCGCTAATCCATGAGTTAAAGGCGGTGACCCAGTCAGGTCCTATATAAAGATATTCTCAGCTACACATCACCCAAATGAGCATTCCTGTGATTCTTGATGCATGTTTTTGTCTCTATGTTCAAACAGAATGTCCCCAACCCCTTATGAAGGAGTGTCTTGATAGTGTCCACTGCAAGTTCTCTAGAACCAGAATTAGAAGCGTGGATCCAGAAGAGGGAGGGGATGAGAGAAAAGACTGCGTCTGGAAATATCCTCAGCAATTCACGAGACACACTAGGGCCACACAAGAGTCCTCCCCCTGAGTAACCATGAGCCCCGTAATCTTCCTTTCAGCTTCTTTCTCCCTGAATTCCCGTTCTCCACTGTAGATGGCTTTCCAAGCTTTGTTCCCAAACCAGTGGGCAAAGTCATCTCAAAAGAGCATATTTGGTTCACAGCAATTTAATGTACTTTGTCCTGCTTGTAAAAGGGTTTAGGTAGCTTGGCTGCTAGTGATTTGGGCTGTCGTCAAGGCTGGCCTGTTGCGGTTAGATAAAAACCAACTTTAATAATGAGGATTTGTAGCAGAACCTCATTTAAAAAAAAATTCAAATATCTGCATATGTTCCTTCCATGCTGCAGACTCAAAAGGAAGCTTGCGGTAGCTACAGCTTCATAAGCAGCCTCTTGCACTAGAATGCTGAAGTAGTGGCAGAAAATTAGGAAATGAGGGGTAGGATATGTAGATAGCACAAATGCTTATGATTATGTACATATCACTTGAGTGTATATGTAGCTCAGCCATATTTACCTATAGAAACTGATTAACTCTCTCTCTCTCTCTCTCTCTCTCTCTCTCTCTCTCTCTCTCTCTGTGTGTGTGTGTGTGTGTGTGTGTGTGTGTGTGTGTGTGTGTGTGTGTTGTGTGAATGATCTGGTTGGAAACATGCTATAAAATTTACCTGTATGTACACATATAAGCACAGTGAAATACTATGTTGTGTGTATAAAAATCAGATAGCATAAAATACTCCTGTACTTGTTTGGTTAGGGACACATTTGGGCTGAATGAGTTCTGCAATAATCAAAGCCATCCACACACACAAATCGCACTTCTTCGTTTTATACAGTCTGGGTTTTTTGTTGTTGTTGTTGTTGTTGTTGTTGTTGTTGTTTGTTTGTTTGTTTTGCAGTTCTTTTAGTCATCTGTCATCTCCTAAGCATTGCTTAGCCAAAGCACTCAGACTTGAAATCTGAAATTGTCAATATAGTCTGCTAATCTTTAAGTCTTAAATGATCTAAGATTGGCTACCATTATTCTGTGCTTCCAGGATTTAGGGGTTAAAAAACAAAGGAAGAAAATACAACTCTTCATTTTCAGGCAATAAATTCCTGTGGAGTTTCTGTTTGGGACATGCCTTGGGATCATGGACTTGTGGAAATAACCAGGTAGCATGGTGAATACATGAACTCTGCTCTCTAGATCTGTAAGACAAAAAGTGCTCCATCCAGGCTTAATTGCCCTGCTTTTACACCATAATTTATTCATAGTCATCTTCATACTTCCGAGTTTGCCAACTGGGGGTGGATGTTCTAAATGCAAGCAAGATATGCAAGCAGAAAGGAAGGGAAGAAGGAATGTAATGAAAGAAAAATAAATGGGGCTCATCTTTCCAACAGAGCTGGAGTGGTGACCTGATGTCTGCTATGATCTGCCTTCTGAGATCAAAGCAGGATTAGTGTGACTCTTCACTGTTTGCACTGCACACCTCCAAGCTCTGGAGAGTTAGGCACTATGTATAAACGCAGTCCTAGAACATAGGCGAAGCGAAGCTTACTGGAGGTGGGTTAATAATAGCGTAAGGGTTAGCTAATTGTGAAAAGTTATTTGGAATTTGGGAAGAAAATGCAGAATTTAAAGTACCTTTTCAACACAGTTGCTTTTTCTTTCTCTTTTTCTAGGGCAAGACTTTGGCTAGTTGAGGAGGCCGACCCAAATGTCTTAATAGTCTCCATAATGACCTGCTAGCTCATTTGGAATGTTTTTGCCGCTGCTAGCGCACATGAAAAGGAAGGGGAACCCTGCTGCATGTTTTCACAGGAAAGCACTTTCACGTCGCTACAACCAGGCATTTACAAGAAGGATTTAAAAGGGGAGAAAATCTCTTAAAATATCAAAATGTTGCGCTTTTGTGTTTCCGCCACACGGGACATTCCTGGATACTGGAACCCCTAAAGGGTGAGTGGTTCTGCAGCCTTTCAGAAGCGCGTGTTCTTTTGTTGAAGAAAAAGGCAAGTCCATATTCCTGGGATCTCAGAAGGTGAAGAAAAATTTTCATTTGTAATGCTTAGCTTACACACCCCTTAGGGATGGGGGTGGGGAGCACTTCCCTCCTCCAAACTTGACTGATTTTAGCTGCATTACCTGGAAGAGGGCGCACCACAGTGTAGCTCAAACAAGCGGTTATAAGTGGACTCCGTTCTCTCCCTTCAAAGCAGGATCATGGCAATGGGGCGCGCTGGCGGGGGTGGGGGGGTAGGATTCTCTAAGCCTAGGAAGTGATCCCACTGTCTTGGCTACACAGTTCCAGTACTCAACTTTTCCACAATTCTACTGGCCTACCTGCACCAAGACATAATAAGAAGGGCCAATGCCTAACTCCAACCCACCAGCGTGGGTTGCCTGCCTCCTCCAGGCTCCCTTAGGTTAGCGATCCAAGACCTGATCTTCCTGTCAACCACTTTCCACCTCCTCCAGCTGGAGATCACACACCATAGACAAGCTCCAAAGCCAAAGCCTAAGAAGTATCTTAAGAGGAAGATACCCCACGACCCTACGAGGGGACAGGCCCAGCCTGGGCACTCTGGGAGGTTTCACCTCCTATTGAACGTACTTCCTGAGGGTCCCCAGGGGCTTGGGGTGCCTTTCCAGTGCAAGTGGTACAGAGGTTAGGAAAGGGGTCCCAGGTTCTGTAGCATCCTCCACAACACCTGGAGTTCTGAGGCACCAGGTTCCCTCTGGAGGAGAAATTCTCTTTCGAAGAATGTTTTGAGTTCTCTCAGGTGGGAAAACTGTCAAGTGGGGCTCTTAATTCCAAACACAATCCTCAGGCTATGAACTTGGGAGAGGGACTCCATGTGCCTGAACACTCTCCACCCACCCCCCAGCTGCTTTTCCCTACAAGGAATGCAAGCTCATTCGACTCTATAAGGCCAGTTCCTCCTTTTATTTGGCTTTACCTGGCAGCGTACCTTTTCTCATTATTGTGCTACTATTTTAACGGGGAATTTCTTTCAGCTAAACTTGAATTGTTCTGCCATCTATAACCAGACATCACAGCTGCCTGGAACACCCTACTGGAAAGGTTCAAAACCTCACCTTTCCCCCCCCTTCCTGCAGCCCTGGTTGGCCCAACCTTTGGCTTATCACTGGAAACATCTGTGTACCTAAAAACACCGTAGTCTGGGAGACAGAATGAACTCACATTTTTTTAAAGGTGATCTAAAATGTGACTTTTGTTTCTTAATACCAGCTGACTCTCAGATATGATAAGTTCTTGCATTTCAAAGGTCCTTGTATTGCTGGAAATTTTCTAACCTCCCCTATTACTGAACAACATCAGAGTTAGAATTCAATGGAAGTTGTTTCATCGCGTCATCCCTCATGGGGGAGGGGGAGGAAGGGGGAGGAAGAAGGAAGGGAAAGAGAGAGGTTGGTTGAGGGTTGTAGTTCTTAGATTTTCATTTTTTAAATGTCACATTTTAACAGTGATCTTTGGAAACTAGCAAAGTATCCCAAATTTGAAAGAGAGACCTGCTGGCTTCCGTCTCTTTGTTAGCCCTTTAGAGGCACAGTACACCAATTCTTTAAACTAATTCTTTCAACTTGCAGTCCCCAATTTAGAAAGAGACTATAAAGAAAGATGCATTTGGAAAAATAACTAAAAAACACATAACAGAGTGACTTTTATTTAGTTAACATTACTTGGAGAGGAAAACATTTAAATTAGCTAGGTTGTGCCCCCACCTCACACCAAAGTATCCTGAAATACATAACACGGTGGAGAGGGCTCTAAACTGTTTCCCCATCTAACAACATTAGATCTGTAACCAGAGAGAGGTCCATATGCATAACAAATAGTGTTGCTTGCAAATTATATTCCACCAAAATGCTCCTGGGTTTACCTAACATTGAAGTTGGAGTTGTGTGAAGATCAGCATGCATGTGATTTATGTATATATAATTCTTATACTTCATGTGTATTTAGACACACACTTCTTTTTAAATGTTTATGCAGTTACTCACTTAAAGAGTATCAAAATAAATCCTGCTTCGGCTTCCCTGATCTCCCAGGTATTCCTAAACACTGATGAACAAAATTCTTTCTATGGGAAATGAAGAACTACCCACTTAAAGGAGAGAATGGAAAGGGGAACTCGATTTATTCTCATTTGTTTATCGCTAGACTTTCCCCCCACTCTGCAAATTCATTTGAATAGCTTTCAAGCCGGAAAATGGAAACGCGGCTCCTGCCCTCTATTTCAGCGGCGGCGGCAGCGTCCTGGCAACAGCGCAATTTTCTATCATCAAGGATAAATGGCATCGAACAGAACATTCTGATAAAAAAAAAAAAAAGAAAGAAAAGAAAGAAAGAAAGAAAAAAAAAGCTTCAGCCAAGGAGTCCATGATTGCTGGCCTTCCTGTCTGTCATCCCTTTACAAAATCCTCTCGCAAACCTGAGCGGCATGCTGTCAGAGCTAATAACGTCTGCTGAAGGGGGCGGCGGGGGCACACAGTCTTCCCTGTACAATGTTCCCATTTATTAAATCGAGTGCTTATTTTAAAATTGCAAATATCTTTGTTTGGTTCAGTGAAAATTAAAGCCAAGATGTAGGAAGTTACATGATGCAGTAATTATTTGTGTCCTATCAGAGAATCAAATCCCTCTCTCGCCCTTCTGGTGAAGGTTGGGTGAGGGGGAAGGGACATTCAGGGGCAGGAGGTTCTGGTAGAAAAACACAAATCCGTTGGCTCTGCAGGTAAACCGAGAGTCACTGCTGGAGGAGAGCTACCTACCTACCTCTACCAGAAAGAAAGAGCTAACTGAGAGGCCCCAAGCACAAGTGGGCGCGGCTGAAGCTGCTGCGGGTGCACCAGCTCCATCAGAAGCCCCAAGAGTTCCCGAGGGAGACTTCCAACGCACTGGTGACTATTTCTCGCCTACAAAGGTGTCTTTCTGAAAAAGGCCATTCCCCTACTCCAGGAGAGGGAACTCTGAAGTCTTTGCACCTATGTTGAGGGGTCTTGGACACCGGGGGTGGCACTTACCAAGATACTCGGACATAGGGGACTAAGAGCATCAACCACACACCTACAGGGAGGCTGACTCCAGACAGGCTTCTTAGCAACCCCAGCTCTGGCTTGCAGGGAATGCGTTTGGCTGGTGACCACCCATAGTGCTTGTCCAGTTCTTTGCCCATAATGCCCTGTGCTTTCAACTTAAATCAACACTGCCTGGGAGGCTGGAGAGGGTGTTAGGCAGCAATGGTTTCGCGCTGGAGAGCAGTGGTTTTGACACCCTTCTGTCAAATCGGATCCATTAGGAAGTGGTGTGTGTGTGTGTGTGTGTGTGTGTGTGTGTGTCCATATGTTTAAGCTCATTGTATGGGGAGATGTAAAGGAGGAGCCCTACAACTAACAGGAAAGTAGGTTTTCATATCCTTTTTATTATTATTATTATTATGTATACAGTGTTCTGTCTGCACATATGCCTGCAGGAAGAGGGCACCAGATCTCATTACAGATGGTTGTGAGCCACCATGTGGTTGCTGGGAATTGAACTCAGGACCTCCAGAAGAACAGCCAGTGCTCTTAACCTCTGAGCCATCTCTCCAGCCCGGTTTTCATATCCTTTATTTTTTTTTTATTTATTTTTTTTTTTTTTTGGTTTTTCGAGACAGGGTTTCTCTGTGTAGCTTTGTGCCTTTCCTGGAGCTCACTTGGTAGCCCAGGCTGGCCTCGAACTCACAGAGATCCGCCTGGCTCTGCCTCCCGAGTGCTGGGATTAAAGGCGTGCGCCACCACCGCCCGGCTTTTCATATCCTTTAAAGCCAATCAATATAAAAGGGATGATGGCGGGAAGGGATACATTGAGCCCTAAAATTTGGGGGGCCTTTGAAGAAGTTAGTGTGGAAGCCCAACGTCTGGCTCAAGAGGGCAAAGCAGGAGTGGGGAGCAGAGAGATGAGTGAGTAGCCCTAGAGGCTGGGAACCTTGGAAGCAGACGATAGTTGGGGAAACCTTTGTTTAACAAGGAAGCCCAGTTATTGCGCTTCTGGAAGTCTTGGTCGCAACTACTAGACGGAAGTGGGTACTGGAGGGATACAATGCGCATGCCCTAGAATTTGCATGCAAAGGTATACTCAGGAACCCACCACTGCTCAGCCCTGGGGCTGCCACCAATAGAATCCTGCTTTTCCTAAGCCTCGGGGTCACATTGACATCTCATTTCCCCCACAATAGGCCTTTAAAACCCACTTTAAAAATAAAGAGTGTTTCAGTATTGATCCTCTTCTAGATAGTGAAGATCTCTGCGGGAGGCACATTTTAGAACTATAAATACATTTACTACAAGCAAGGGTTAAAGTATTCGGAATTTGAGAAAAAGTTAAAGTCAGAAGAGAGGAGGCATTTCGCGAGGCTGACTGAAAGCCTGAGATTGCCCTCTTCCTTCGCTGGGGGTGGGGGGACTTAGACCACTGATGCCTCATCTGTCCTGTGAAAACTCCCATCTCCTTAGTTGACCAAATGAGTGCCACAAAACCAGAATCATTACCTGTGTGCCTGTCTTAGAAAAGTAGCCTCCAGACCCACTCTTTCCCCACCCTGTCCCCAGTCACACATGGTTACCAGGGAGATGGGAAGCTGGAACACCTGTGCTCCATCTCTCCCCTTTGCCCAGACACCAAAGAGGTCTGTGGGCTGAGACCCATATGTTAGCTTTCACATCTGTGAAATGGGGCTAATTATAGAGAGGCAGAGGACTAGAAAGGTATATAAGTGGCCTGATTTCCACCCTGTCTGGGCCTCTCCTGGCTGCTTCCAAGCTGAGGATGATGAGGTTGATTCCCGGGTTGATTCCCACAGAAGGGGTGGGCCAGCTGGGAAACATTACTGTCCACCCCTTCTGCACACCAAAGCTGCTGCCTGCCCTGGCTGTAGACCTTGCTGGCCATTCTGAACCACCTTCCTCATCCTCTTCCCATCATGTTGTCCTTCCAGAATGTGCCGCCTAAGGTGGGCCTCTAACACCTCTGTCTAAGGGGATTCATACTCCATGACAAGAAAACGACTTCTTGTGGCCGCAGTAAAACAGGTGGGGATTCTTACTTACAGTTTTCCCTTTCTGCACAACCCACGAGTTCCAACATTGGATTAAGTGGCAAGTGAACTTGGTCAGGTACCCAGGATGTTATCCTCAGCTCACACAGTGTGATGCTTAGAACAATGCCAGCAGTTCCTCTGATTTTCCCACCTTCCATTAAGGCCTTCAACTATAACATGCCTTTAAAAAAAAAAAAAAGTGCAACAGAACTGAAGAGTGACTACAACCTTTCAAAATGGGAGGCACAGAAAGATGACTTTGAGATCTTATTTGGTATTTGGCCACTATTAGGTCCGCACACTGCATATATCATTCAATAGTCATGTCCATTTTCAAAAAAAAAAAAAAAAAAAAAAAAAAAAAAAGAGAAATCCACTCACTCTTCAGAAATGCTTTCTTGCAACTTCTGCCCACAATAACTACCTTTTCCCCCACAGTTGTGCTTTGCACATGTCTTTGCAAAATATTAAGCTTTCTTAGTAAACCAGACCAATAAAATCAGAGTGCTAACTTCAGCCACAGAAGGCTAGGACAAAGCTGCAGGCCTGGAGTGTGTGCTACAACCCAGCCTAAAATATTCCTTGAACATTTTGGATTTGGGGTATTCTTCTTGTAAAAGACTTACATCCATCCTTTAAGAAATAGGAAAATAATAGTGTGTTTGAAATGAAATATAGGGGAAGAAAAAGAGCCTATCATTCAATCAATTATTTTACTGCTACCAAGTGAAGCACAGCCCTGTTTCCCAGTACTGTGGGTGGCTTGGATAAGAGAAGAGATTTTCCTGCTATTTCAAGGATAATTAAACCAACACAAATCAAATCCACAGCCTGGCCTCTTTCTAAGGTAGACTTCTACATCAGCAGGTTAGGCATCTAAAGAGGAACACTTGAGGTGTGGGCTCCAGATCAGAACCAGAAAATCCAGCGTCAGCCACAGCTTTGTTCTCTGAAAATGCTATTTCCTGGGACCTCCCTTTCTAACCCCAGAGCCCTAGGAAATCTCTTTGTCCCATATTTGTGGACCACAAGTACCTACAGACTCCTTCCCATCCACAGCAGAATGAGGAGGAGGGGGCACAGAGAGCAGAGAGGAGAGAGGATAAAGGAGAGGGAGAGAGATTTCCTTCCCATGAGGAGCTAACCCTCTCTGATTTGATCAGTTCCTGAAGATTGTTGAGGGCAATTACTTAAAAATGCGGTGCCACTCAGAGCTTCTTCCAGGAGGACTCTGAGGGCCGTGCCCATTAATCAGTTAGACAGACAAACCACCACA
Source organism: Peromyscus maniculatus bairdii (assembly GCF_049852395.1). Lineage (NCBI taxonomy): Eukaryota > Metazoa > Chordata > Mammalia > Rodentia > Cricetidae > Peromyscus > Peromyscus maniculatus. Next base: position 19,394,588 of record NC_134854.1, on the reverse strand, counting down.
CCACAGGTTTGGGATCACCAGGAATGGGGTCCTATGAGAAATTCCTTTTCTCTAGTATTGGTCAGCAGGACCAGGGAAGATAGGGGGCCTCTCTCAAAGGTCTTCCATCTCAGGGAACGGAACCTTTCTCCTTGGGAGTCTGTTGTACACTAGGGTCTCCCTGACTCTCGCCCCCTGGAGAGTTATTCTAAGGACTTTAAAGGTACTCTAGGGACTCTCTCTCTCTCCCTCCCTCCCTCCCTCCCTCCCCCTCCATCCCTCCCTCCCTCTTCCTGGAGTAGACAAGTAGGTACTCTATTCAGCTCCATTATAGATAGACTCTAGAGTCCACAGGCCCTTGGGCAGGTAACCAGCCCAGCAGAGCGTTGTCCCGACTGGCCCGAGTTTTCAAACAACGTGAATTACAGACTATATCTTGAATATGAATTAGCCTTCCGTGCTGGTGTGACTTTGCTTTGAAACTCCACTTGTCAAAGTATGGTTTTAATTAAAAGTCTTCCGGCCTGCAAAGATTACATGTTTTGTAAAATATATCCTACCATAAAATTTACTTCCACAATCTGAAATTAGGTTCCTTGTAAATGTTTTCACAAAAAGAAAGGAAGAAAGAAATAGGAGGGGATGAGGGTGTGTGAGAGAACAACGCAGTTTAAACCCTGTGTTCCTTTAAGATGTCCAGCCAGTGACCCTTGGCACCCTAACAGGTAGCCAGCCTTGTCTGTCCTGCCTGAGCTGGGACAAGGCCTGTATCTCAGCACCAGCTAGTAACCCGAAGCTGCCCTGGCAGGTGCGACCCATGCAGCTTTAGCAGTTGGAGACAATTCAGCAGACAGACAAGTTAATCCCGCGCTGATTTGTTTCGGATCCATCCACAGTATGCCGGCTACCCCCCTAGGCCGCTGTGGGTTACAGACACCTGCCTCCCTGCCCATCCCCAATCTAGGATGCGAATAAAAGACGTGCGGTTTGATACAGGACTCAGTAGAATCCAAGTCAACGCACATCTCGAAAGTCAAGGTTCACTCTTTAGAACTCCTAGCTAATACATCGAAAAATAGTCATCCTGGCAGTGTCCGAACTGCCCCAGGTCAATCTAAAAGGGGGTCTTGATTATCTCTTGGAGGCTTGTACTGTGCCCTTACAGAGCTCTAGGAGAAAAAGGGCCCCACTTCCCAGCGTGGGGGGCGGGAAAGAGGGACGGTGCCTCCTCTCCTTCTCAGGATGCATCTTTCTAGTCAAGGACAGAATTAAGATCTGGGTCTCCATAGAATTCTTTTTTCCCTCTAACAACTCTCTGTGGACGCAGTCAATTCTGACGGGATCCGCTGGATTTGAGAGTAGAACTTGGCGTGCACGAAGTGGTGATGAGGAGCACACGGGAGGGGTGCACGGCTCCTTTCTTCCAGGTAATTGGTACCCAAGAACCGAAGGAGGGGGAGGAGGGGTGACGCGGTAGGGAGAGTTATTTACCACCCTCCACCTGAAATAAGCAAGACCAATAACGCGCCTGGCTTTTCGCCCTGTTTACTCTATCCACGTTCAGTGATTGGCAAAGCAGGCCCTAAAGGCAAAGGCAATAATTGCTCTGCTCTCCTTACTAGGAAAGTGTGTAGGCATTTGAAGTGTACTAAAAATAAACGAAGGAGTGAGAAAATGAAAAGGGGACAGAGTGACAATTTGCAGCAATTAAAGCGTCTGCGCGCTGTTGCCTGAGGAACAGGGACCCACAGAGGTTTTTGTTTTCCCAGGCCTGATGATGTGAATAACTTGTTAGGGAATTTGCGACCCAGGTTTGCACCCGATTGCTCTTGTAAGAGTACGTCAAGAAGCCTGTGCTGAGTCCTGATCTTTGGGAGGAGGGAGTGGGGAGCTTCGGACTCTTTCTGGGCCCCTAAAAGCCCCTTTAGCTCCAAGGAAGAGGTGATCCAGTTCTCCCCCAGGCCTATTTCAAGTGAGTGCCTCCCCATTAGCGCTCAGGCACTTCTTGCAGGAACTTTAAGCAAGTCTTCAGCTCTGAGGTGTCTAACCTTAGAGGGGGAAAACATCGCAACGCTAACATCTACTTCACAACCACGTGAAAAGCGAAGTTGGGAAGGGAGGGAGAGGGGGCGGCCAGCCAAATCAAAGCTTGGGAGACATTTTGACAGCATGCTTGAAATATTACCCTTAATTTTTGGAAGATTTTCAAGAAGTGAGGCGAGCGGGGCCGGGGGGGGGGGCTAGGGGGTGGGGTGGGGTGGGGAGGGGGGTTGAGAGCCAGGACTTTCTCTCGTCTGCCACTCAGGCGGACAGAGAGGGCTCCAACCTCCAGCACTCGCGGAAACACACACTGAGAAATTGCTTCAAGATACAGTAGAGTTCTCTTTCTTCCCTACCCCCTTCACCTCTCAAGAGCCAAGAACTTCGCAGAAAGGGTGGTAAAGACTGGGGGAGGCCTTGGGTGTCAGAAGTCTGTGCATTGCCCCCTGAGATCAGAGAGTTAGCCCCAGGCAGTGAGGACCCCCCTGGGCCTGGCTCCTGCGGCCCAGTCTAGAGACCAAATCGCCCCCCTTGTTGATCAACACCCGCCTCTAACCCCTACCCTACCTCCAACTCTGGGGGGAGGGAGGGGCGCCACTGCCTAAATCCACCCTAGCTGGCTTCAATGAAAGCTGGCAAATTCAGCGAGTCTCGCAGAAAATTTATTCGACCCTAATTCAATTTTAAAGCGGATTTTTACTATTAAAAATGCTGCCGAGCAACACATTGAATTAATCTGACTGTACGGTTTTAATTACAGTGAGGGTTTCTCTACAAATCTGTACAAGACAGTGGCTGGCTCTCCGAGGATCCCTGCCTGCTGAATTCCATTATCCAGCCCCTGACTTCCCGCAGACGCCGGCGCGTGGGAGCCAGCTGCGGGCGCAGGCATTCGGCCTTCTCGGCTACTGCCCTTCGCCCCTTCCTTCACCCCAGGCCCACAGATAGCCCGGATGCCAGCCTGCCTGCTCGGGACTGCTCACCTGGCATCCTGAATTGCTACCCTTGCTTTTTTAATCGTTGGGCCCAACACTTTTGAGCTTCACAATCTTGTCAGTGAAGAATAGCTCATTTTGTTCGGGAGAGGTGGCCCTTTGTAATTTTTGGATGCGTTTTTCTATTACAACCTTATAGAAGTGGTCAGTGTGATGCTGAGTGTACGAGAGAGAAGCACGCTGAGGAATCGGGGTGGGGGGGGCATAGAGTAAAAGACTAGCTGATGGAGCTCGGCTTTGGCAGGTCTAGCCCACCCACCTCCACCCCACCCCCTCCCTCCAAGAGTAAATACTCACCACTGCGGGGCGGCCGGCAAACAGAACTGCTTTTGTTAGTTTTAATTTTGTTGATTTGTTATGAAACTAACATTAAAGTGCTGTGGCACCTAACGAACAAGAAAATCTACAAGCCAGGCATAACAACAAAAGCAGGTTCACACTCATCCTCTTTAGCCCACTCTATTCTTAATTATAAATAATAAATAAATAAATAAATAAATAAATAAATAAATAAATAAATAAATAAATAAGTAAATCTCTTCTAGTCTCTGCCTTCCAAAGATGGCGAAGTCAAATGCTAGCTTGCCAAATGGACACGCTCTCTCGCTGTATTTAAAAGAAACAAGGGCTTTGAGTCTCCGAGGGAAGGAGCCCCACTTGAGGACATGGAAATGGCAAGCAACATTTTTGCACATAAAATTATTGAAAACAACACGGGGAAAATATTTTATCCCCAGGGTAGGAAGGGACGAGGACCCTAGCTCCTAGGCTCGCGGAGAGGAAATCTGTTTCTGAACAAAAGATAGGAGAACTGCCACAAGAGCAGTTCCAAGATTGTTTTTTTTTTTTTTCAATCGCGACTTCCTAAAGCTGGCAAATCTGTGGTCCTCTAAGGAAAGTTTTATTTAAAAAGAATGAGTAATAAATCGTCTTCTTATTTACTGAGATGTTCCAAAAATAAGAAATAAGAAGTGTCTGTGAAAAGATAAGAAAATCATATATATATGCATATATACATATATATTTTTATATATGTGGAGGTGGTCAGACACAGAACATGCCTCTTTCTCACTAATGAAAAACATTTTCACTTACATTTTTCTTTCCATTATAACAAGAGGATGCTTTTCATCCAGGTTTCCCTGAAGAGCTGTGCCAAGTCTGGCTCTCTCTTCATACAGAGACACTTGCTATGACTTTATTATTGTTACTGCTGATGAAGAGATGAAAGAATTAAACAGGAGATGCTTCCAGGCATTTCGGAAGACACTGGGCAGCTATATTAACTCCTTATTAAGCCTAAAAATAGTCTGCCATTTCCTGTTGATGCTGGTTCCCTGCCACTCGAGGACTGCATTTACCCTTCTATGGTCAGGGGTCCTGCTTTTCAAAGACAGTAAATGAAAGCTGAGTTCTGATACTCTTTCCCATCTTCCTTTGCTCTGCTCTGCTTCCCAGCAGGGCAAATACAGGGCTGAGGGAGGTCAGCCTTGGTTTAGCCTATGTATTGAAAAGACAAACATCTGCATTATCGTGTTGAAAACTGACTGTTTAAGTAAGCATTATGGAGTTCTTCCACCCTCTTCTCCCTTGGGCTGAGGGGGAAAATGTTTATGCATTAGGGGTTGGGTCCACTGTTTGCTGAAAGAGACAAGCCAAAGGCTGAAAGACAGAAGGAAGGAAGGGAAGGAGGAAGAGAGAGGGAGGAAAGGTAGGCAAACAGGTTTTCATGCACAAGCCCAAACCAAGAGGTGGGGAGCAGAGCTATCCTCAACCTTGTCGTCACTGGGTTCTCTCAAGTAAGAAAGCTCTGGCTGCAAACACATCCAGAAATGAGTCCAAGGAGAAGTGAGATGGTGTTGAGTTTGAGGACCTAGTTAAGAACACGAAATCTCAGGTTTTAAAAAGTCTGCAACAGAAGCCTCTAGGTTGAGACTTGCTTAGTTAATATTCTTCAAAGGAGACACTTTTGAAAACCCCAATGAAGCCTGCTGGAGGTCAGTCCCAGGTTGTTGTTTCCCAGGTACCTGTTTTGGGGACCCAGGAAAGGGTTATATTCCCAAATTCCAGTGACTCTTCCTCCTGAGCATATAATAGGTAAGCCCACATTTAAGTTTCATATGGGGGAACCTATAAGAGGACAATATTAACATAGGCACTACAGTTTCATTGCTAGAGAAAGTACCAACAAGATCTCAGCATTTTCTTGCCTAGCCTGGTTCTTTGGGCTACTCCTGAAGGTGCCATCATTAGCCTGGGTCAACAAATGGAAAGGAGTAGTTTTCTCTCCTGCCCTGGAGTCTTTACAGGTGTGTGAGTTGGGGGAGGGAAGAAGGTTTCTGAGCTCTAGAATATCAGGTACCCTTTCCTTACACATACATACCATTCACACACACATACACACACACACACACACACACAGAGAGAGAGAGAGAGAGAGAGAGAGAGAGAGAGAGAGAGAGAGAGAGAGAGAGAAATTTTAGAAAAATTTATGCTGAATGAGGAAAAGAACTAGCAGGAATTTTTTTTCCACCAATGTCTCCTATTGAGAAGGGGGTTCTTAATGTGGCTATGTAAATCAACACCAAGTTATTTCTTTGAATTCAAAGGCCATTTATCCAGGTCTAATTTCTTTAGAATTAACGTGATAACTGAGCCCAACTTAGCAACCAAACCCAGCCAAATCCTGGATGGCTTGAATGGACTGGCGCAGCCCCCACCGAGACAGCAAGCCTTGCTGGGAGATCCAGGCATTCTCAGTCCGGCATGTGTGTGCAAACATCCTCCAGAACTCAACTGGGACAATTCTCAGACCCAATGAGCCCACTCCTGCGCACCTATCTCTGCAGCATACAAGTAGGAGGTGTCCAGAGGGCGGACAGCAGTGATATAAGCCCCCAACATCTCATCACCTCAACACTTTAAAAAGTGAAATGCATTTTAGGCCTCCAACCCCCCTTCCTAAATCTTTAATGGATATGATCGTTATCTTAAAGTAACACTCCCCCCCCCAAAAAAAAAAAGAAAAAATCTTTTAGGCCTCCAGATTTCTAAGTTTACTTGTATTTGGAATGATAAAGGCTTCGGTGGCCATACCAGCCCTCCTTCCCCTCCCACTAGCAAGAGTTGGCGGAGGCTCCCCAGAGGGCTAGACAAAGAGCTAGAAGCCTGGACTGCGCGGGAGGCGCCGGGGCTGAGAGCCCCTGAGGTGTGCGCCTTTTTGCAAGGCTCTGAAAAGCCCGAAGTTTTGCCTCCAGCCAAAGGGCTGGCAGCAGATTACTTTAGGGTAGAGCAGGGGTGACCTATAGTGCTCGCTTCGCAGTTTAACTAAGCTGCCCCAAACACCAGGTGAGGGACTAGGAAAGGAGCTGCCCAACTTCAGTTGGAGCAATGCGCCTTGGGCTCCAGGAAGTCTGTGCGAAGAACGCTGCACCTTAGCTGGTGGTAGAGGCCACACTGTGACAGGCACTAGCCGCCCATCCTTGGGCCACAGTGGTCTTCAATCTTCTATTCCCTGGACTGGCGGGAAAGTGGAATGGCCATTCCTACCATTCTACCCTGAATTAGCACACCAAGACCGCTGTCCAGTCTGGTGAGACCCCTTGCTTGCTGCACACGCTCAGAGCCCAGCCTGGGTCACCCAGCAAATCTCAACAAAACCTACATCATACACAACTAACCCCCTAGACGCACACTTGCTCCCCTGGAACACAATGAAGAGATTTTATCCTCTAACTACGGAGGATAAGGGCTCCGACAGGATACCTGAAGAGACAATTCCAGCCTGCCCGGCTTCCCCAAACTTGAAACAAGCGAGAGGGAAATCCCTTTGCAAACAGACGCTGCGCGCCTTGGATCTGGAGCTTAAGTGGTGAGAGGACATTTCCCAGCCCCACCACCTTCATCCCGCTCCAGAAGCTATCAGAGTTGCGGGGGGTCAGTGGGCAAAGCACTGCACCTGCGAGCGTTAAGGGAGAGATACAGAAAAGTCAACGGGAGAAACGCCTTCATCGTGTTAACAGCAAGCTGCAGGGTATAGAGTAATAAAACTGCCATGTCTACCTGCTGGCTTTGAGGACATTACGAGCTGGGCGCGCAGCCCGGGTGCACCACCCGGCGCGCGCGCGGTGAGGGGTGGGGGGTGCTTTTCTTTCTTGACTTCCCTTTCTGCACCCCATCAGTTCCTTACCCAGCCCATCTTTCATTTTCCTAGAAGATGTTGTTGTTTTAATTCACCGACGATATGTAAACGCATGGATCGCGTTACAGGTTCGCGTGTTAAACTGCACCTCTTGTTAAAAGGGAAGGAACAAGGGACGCCACTTAAAAATGAATTCAGAGTTACTGAACCGGCTCCCGGAACTCGAGAAGTTAAGCGTGGCGGGCTGGGCAAGGGGAGAGGGAGCAAATTTAGCTGCCGGCGAAACTATGGAGAAAACGGGCGGGCTGCGAGCCTCGAGTCTTCTGATAAAATTAAAGAAGGAAAGAATGGAAAAGGAAAAAGGAAAAGGCAATCTTGCCTACGGGCTCCTGGAGACCCTAGGCAGGTAGCTAGGAAAATCAATTAGCATAAGCTTCAGTCCGCGACCCAGGCGCAACCTGGAAATTGAGCAGCTCGGTCTGCTACCACCCTTTTCTGGAGTTCCAGTAGCAAGCAGAGCCACTAAATTCTCTATTCTAGGCTTCCTGGGGTCGTGTAGCTTATGGGCTACAGACGAAATAAGGTGCAGAGATGTCCCAGCAGTTTTTCCAAAAAGACGACCGCCAACCTCCACAAACCCCTACACAGGGTTGCTACCCAGCACATTTCTCCTTGTTAACAAAAGCTCGCCGTTAGTTCCCTGAGTCCACCGAAAGTGGGCACCGAGCCCGGGGGGTAAGGTGGGAGTCCTCAGATTTTGCCCACTC